>NC_092204.1:104321725-104326901 GCF_043381705.1 Parasteatoda tepidariorum | reverse complement strand
ATATATATATATATATAAAAATTATATTATATATATATATATATATATATATATTTCAATGTACTTAAATAATGTAATTTTTGAACTTTATTGTTCCATTTTATTTATTTATTTTTTTGAATTTTAAAGCAATAGGAATGTTTTACGAAGAGCAAAAGGAGAAAATAAGAATAATTTTTCTCAAAAAAAAAGAAACCTAGCATATAAATAGATAACAGCTTTTCTAAAGCCATACCACACACGATGATTAAATACTGACTTTTATCTCCTTCATTCTAAGAGCTAATAAAGTCACTTAAAATATTTTTTCGCCAAAAATGGTTTGAGAGGCGATTATTTATATTTCGACTTAAATTCGAAAATGCCCAGCAAATATACTACAAAGCTTGACTCTCGTGTCAACCCATGAAAAATGGAGTAATAATTGAAGATCTAAGTGCAATAAACTAGGGATTTATGAGGATAAGACGAGTCTCCTTCCAATATTGACTTATATCACGATGCCCTAAATCATTCCTCCCATCTTTCTCTTAAAGTTCAAAAGAAGAAGAAGAAAAAATCGCATTTGGAAGCGATGCCTTAGAATTTTTGAAAATTCCATTTAAAATAATGCTGTGGATTAAAGAAAAAAAATGTGATGATTTTACTCACGTCGTAGATTTCATGAAGTGTGGAGTTATGACGAACAAAACAAAAACAGAGTCGATTATAAAAATGAGTTATGAAACGAAATATATATATGCAAGCACAGATTTCCATTAGCTTCCTTACTGAGATAAAAAAAAAATAGTGTCGTTTTGTAAAGTAATTTTTAGCCTCGAATAGGATGGTCTTGGGGTAAAAAAGTTATAACCTATACATTCTGTTTCTGTAGATCAACAGTAAATAGATTTTTCCGTCACCGATACTGCAGTGTAAAGTGAGGCAAACCGAATTATCAAAGTGATTCTTATCAATAGAATCAGTTCTCTTTGGTAATTCGAATCGATAGAATTAGTTCACTTTGGTGATTCGAATTATCGAACCAGTACCCAACTCTACTCATCACCGATTTTAATAGCGATGAGTGATTCGAATCACTTACTGGTTGGAATCACTTACCACTTACTTATTCGAATTTTTTACTGATTCGAATCACTGATTCTAAACAAATAAAGTTACTAGGCAAACCTTCGTACTTCTTCATCAAATTGAAGGATCTTGTTAGATGCAATTATGTACATTAGAGAAATGAAATTTTCGTAAGATGTGGATTATCACTTTTTACTTCCAAGGTCATCATAAATATCGTTTCAAAACTAGTGCCTTCAATTTTAGCCGTCAAAGTATAATAATTCTATTTTATATTATAATTGCTGTTCCACAGCCGACCCGATTTTGAGTTTACCACTACCAGTGTTCAACTCAGTAGTCTTGTAATCTTGAACTCAATTCAAAAGACAAGGGAACTTCTGGTTCAAGTAGTGGGAGAAATTTGCCTTCGAGGAAACCTTTCTTGGAGGAACTAACCAGTATTTGCTTTACATGGAGAGGAAAACTACAAAAATCTCCCCCAGATAGCCTTACGGCAAGGGGACTCTAACTCATGATCCGTCTACCACTGAGGATATTTTACATCAGCACTGTGGTCAGTGCGAACCGGCTACAGAATTCATATCAACCAGCCATCGCCAGGATACGAACCCGGATAATTTCATCTGAAATGTGAGTGTTCCATTCCCTGAATCATCACGGCTTTAAAGTAAAAAAATTGGAAAAATATTATGTCATATTAAAAAATGCGCTTTTTAAAAAATAAATAAATAAATAAATTGTGCTATTCGATAAAATATAATGGCATAAATATTGTAACACCAAAGTAACTCATATTTCGATGACTAATTTTGATGACACACATATTATATCATATCTATATATCTCCTCATAATTATTCAGTGATTTTCCTTTTTTGTTTCATAAATATATTCTTGAATCTGCTAAAAAAATTTTATTTCTTGTTTTAAACTTGATGTATATCTTTAAATGTAAATATTTTTTTTTCTTTTGTTCTGAGAAAATGGGCCATCAAACACAATGTTCGTTAACTGATCAAGCAAAAATATGCCCTATCAGTTTTTAATTTCATCGTATTCAACTAGTTTTTATAAATAATTTTTCGCTCTAACTATTTTCAAATAAACAACATCGAAAAATGTATTTGTATCATACATAGTATAATTTGCTGTAAAGAAAGGGAAATAGCCATAAAGAATAACTTGAGATACATGAGAGTAACAAAAGAGTAACATAAAGAGTAAAATATCAGAGTTGATTTTTAACTATGGATAAAAAGAAAATTAACTATTTTTTNCAGGAATTTTTATGGTCATGATTGCTTTACGGGTATGAATTCATTATTATGCGCAGTGACTAGACATTTTTTGCCGTTCATTAATCTTAATCCAGCAGGAAAGTTTTTTAGAATGTATTCTTACAGTGCATTTATTACTTATTTTAGTAAAGCTATTATTTATTGACTAAATATTTTTCAGAAGAAAAAAAATTCGAATAAAAAATAAAATAAAATGCTTTTTTTTTTCTTATATAAAATTTAGATAGATTAAAATATCGCATTATGTAAATTAAAAATGTTCCATGCTTTGATTTCAGTGAAAAGGGGTTACAGAAATAAAATATCTAAAATTGATTTAAATTTTTGAAAAATAGCTTTCGCTGATGCTATAAAACGATATTTTAATTTTAAAAACTAGTTTTTTTAAAAAAATTATAATAATAAACATCTTATCAAAATAAGTATTTAAGTGACAAAAGTCTAATGAGAAAATGAAAAATAAAATAAATTCCCTTATGATTTAGGAAGACAAAGCGAGTTAATGACTTTTTTTTAAATGTGATTGTGATTTATTATAGAAAAATGCTATTCAACCGTTTACTGTATAGTTCTTAATTTATTATTCGAAGTATCTTAAAAAGAGTGCTGACTGTCTCTTCTAATGATTAAAGAAAAAAAATCGCATTAAATTAGATTATTTACTAGATTTCTTTTGATTACAAAAGAAGGATTATCTCAAAAAAAGTTATTTTCCGCATAAGGAAATTCCTAAACACTTTTTCAGGGTGTCAATTTTCTGCATAATGATCTTAATGATGTAGCTGAAGTCCCGGGTTTTATAAAAATGGACATTTAAATAAAAAGTTAGCAAAACAGCTGAAGTTTTCTCGTTTATGGACTTAAAATACCATCATTAAATAATGGACTAAAAATATCGACAAAAAATTCTTCATTTAATGAAAACTTTTGCATTTTTTACAGAAATATTAACGCACTGTAGAAATCCTACTTACGAGATGGATTTTAAATTTTCATTTAAGAAAACAGCTTGCCGTCATTTAATGTTATCATATTCAAATGATTTTTTTTTATTCAAAATAGTAAGTGTTTAAAGAAATGAAGCAAGATGATGAATGGTACTTTAAAGAAAGTTTTTTGCTTAAAGAACAATTTAATTCAATTTATTTAATTGACTTAAATAGTTTGGAAGTTTATCGCCTTAAGTTGAATCGATGTGGCAATAATTCTTATTGAGATGATTCTTTCAGAAAGTTTATTTAAAACGTTTACATTATACCATTCACTGAAAGTCTCGTTTTTCAGTTTAATAACGCTTACTTTGTACGAAAAAAAAATAAATTACATAGAAATAGAAAGATTGTTTCGCTCAGAAATAAATCTCTCTTTTGACGTCGATACAGCAATCCTTTGGTTGCATTTTGATTGTCATTTTTATCGAAATACGAGCTCTCAAACATTTGACAACTTCCCCACTCGTGTGTCATCTGAATGTAGGGGTTCTTCAACATTTTTTTATTTGACTTAAAAAACCGTTTGCATGCACAGAGAAAAACAGTATGATCAAAACTATTAAAATACGGTAAAATTTACAGTATTTCTGGCTCTATAGGAACACAAAAAAAGCTCGGTAATTTTTTTCCGAAACCCTTTAGAAATGATTTTGGGTAAAATTGGCAATTAAATATGGTTTTATAATATGAGATAAAATCAGGCCATTGAGATAAAATTTGGTAATTTTATCATAGAGTATGGCATAAAAACCATTTAGTCGGTTAAAGTTACTTTTTAGTTTTGTATTTTTTAGTAAATCTGTGTTATAAGAACTATTATTTTGAAAACCAGAATTTCCAAAACATCGTTACCATATGAACGGAAAAGTGATCAAATGAATGGCTTAAATGCGGTATGTTTTTATTATCAGAGTTATGTATTTTTTTTTTCTTTTTTTCCTTTTTACTAAAAACGTCATTTCCATACAGTACGGTAGTTTTACCAGAAAATTTTTCTCCGTGTGGTATATCAGAACGATATGGGGGAAAAGGCTCTGGCTTTTTAAGTTTGTTTTCAGAGTCTGATTCCTAGTAATTACTGATTACTCATTTACACATATTCTTATTATAAGTAGCATCTCTTACTCGGTTGTATAATATATATATTACATTAAGCCGAAAGCTTTTGATGAAATTCAAGCAAAAATAGAAATTTTCTTACTTTAATGAAATATTAACTCGGAGCTCGGAAAAAGATTTCGTCTGAAAGAAATATATTTCAGTGAGTTTTAAGTATCTCTTTTACACATTATGAAAATATCAACTTTAGAATATTTAAGAGTAAACAATTCATGAATTAGCACAAAACAAAGCTGCTTTTAATTTTATATTAGAAACCACAACAATCCCTACTTTTACCTAGAGAATCACCTTTTTTATTAACACCTAATGAGTGGTGATAAAACGTACTTGCCCCCAAAAGAAAGGGAACAATATTCAAGTTCATTTCATCAAATAAGCCAATTGATTTTTTTCTATCCCTCAATTTCAAAATTATTTTACTAATTCCACTTTGCTAGAAACAAATGGAGAGATTTGCTAGAAGTTTTTTCTGATGCTCTACTTACAAGTGAAAATATATTTTGAGATTCATTATTCATAAAAAATAGTTGAATAGTTTCTAAAAAAATATGCTAGATTATCAGAATTATATTTGTACTGAAATATTAAATCCAACTTGGAATATTTTATGTTGTATACTTGTACCCTTCAATTTTCATTTTTATTGTATTTGTATCTCAAATTGTATTTTTTTTTTGCATATATATATATA
>NC_092204.1:104303825-104319669 GCF_043381705.1 Parasteatoda tepidariorum | reverse complement strand
TTTTTTTCCCGTTTAACATCAAAAATAAAGAAACATTTTACATATTATATGTAAGAAATGAATAAATTTAACTTTTAAACTTTTTTCAACTCTCCACAATGTATATTTGATCTCTGTTTTATCCCGTTTCACAACAACTAATTCCCATAGCTTGATTTATGATATTGCATTATCAAATAATATTTTTAAGTTAAAAAATTCTGCTGTTGTACTTTCTATGAGAAATATCTTTAAATGAGTTTTTCAATTTTACATTGCATGCAATCAACTGTTAAAACACTGATAGCCCACGCATAATATGGAAAATTCGCAAGCAGCTAACAAGGATGAATTGAAAAACCTTGATCAAATGAAGAGAGAAAGAGAGGTAATATATATAGTACCATAGTTTCTCTCACTTTGTATTAGAAAAGTGAATAATTTTTGCAAAAATTTACGTCAAACGAATAATTATTATATTGCGAGCTGATGAAGCGCGTTTTCAGAACAAGTACTGAAAAGTGACCTTTGCCATTAATATATCTATAAAAAAATCCTTAGTCTATTCGAAACATTTCCTAATTTGTTTTTTGTTTGTTTGTTTTAATTCTTCAAATTATTATTTTGAAATGCGCGAATATGCATTCGAAAAATTTAATCCATTTTATTATCATATTTTATATTTATTTTGCAAATTTCATGAAACGAGCACCTGAGTTTGAGTTTCACTGATTTGAAACATGAATACTGTGAAGTCGAAAACTTCTAAATTCTGCTAATGCTGCCATCTAGTGTGAAACACTATTTCTATAATGTTGCGGCAGAAATATTTTTTTTCTAACACGGCGATTAAAGAATTCCATTTAATTTTTTTAAATATAATAATGTAATGCGCAATTTTTTCGCAATCATTAATTATATTTATTTTCAAAGTGTCTGTTATATTTTCTGAGAAATTTTTGACAAAATTTAAATTACATTCAATAAACAAGAAAAAAGCAAAAAGTGCTAGTTTCCTACAAAGATTTAGAAATTTCAGGGGGAAAAGGGAAATTTTATTGAAAAAGTATATTTTCGCCTTTTCTGAGGAGAATATTTTTTTTTTCTCATTTGTATATTTTTTTCTTAATTGTATTGTTTTCTCTTTTCATCTTTTTGATATTTCATGAGAAATTTTTAATAAAATTTACATTAAACTGAATAAACAGGGGAAAAGTAAGTATTGTTGAGTTTTCCTTGAATTAAGAGAGTACAGACTGTATATAGAGAGGAAAAATAGGGATACTTTTGTTCAAAAAGTTCATTTTAGTCCTTTCGGCACAGCGCAATTTGTTTTTCAATTACATATTTATGTTTAAAAAAAATTTCTTATATTTTCTGCGCAATTTTTTGACAAAATTTGCTGAGTTTTCCAACTATAAAAAGGCGACAACTTTGAAATATTAAAGCTACTAACGGGAAAAAGTGATTGAAGATTTTTGTTAAAAAGTATGTTTTGGTCTTTTCAACGACGAATATTTTTTCTCTATTACGTATTTATGTTACTTTCTAATTTTTTATATACTCTCAGAGGAAACATTCACTACATTCAGTAAATTACATTCGACTTGACTCTACATCATACACGACAGCATTCAGTAAACAAGAGGAAATTAAGAAGTGCTAAATTTTCCTACATAAAGAGACGACAAATTTGAAATATTAAAGCTATTGACGGGGGAAAGTGAGCTGGGATTTTCGGGAAAAAAGTGCATTTTCGTCTTTTCCACAGTGAATAATGTTTCTCTATTTTAAATTCGTGTTATTTTCTAGTTTTTATATATTCTCAGAGAAACATTCGGTAAATTACATTCCTCATGACTATACATCATACATTTCTACATTCAGTAAACAAGAAGAAAGTAAGAAGTGCTTGGTTTTCCTAAGATTAAAAAACGACAAACTAGAAAGAAAGAAAAAATGCCTTTTATAGGATGAAAAATCCTTTATCATTTATGAATTTATATTAATTTTCTAAATTATTTAATCTTTTCTGATAAATATTAACAAAGCTTTAACTACATTTAATTAACTAGAGAAAGGTAAAATATGCATACACAATTTGAAAAAAAAAATTTTGAACACAATTTTCATAACATGAGAAATCTATGAATAATTTATAAAACTTTACCAATAGTGATTTTAACAGCCCCATTCATAAATTTTTACACCCCGATTTACCTTATCTGGGGAAGTTAATAAAGTCATTCAAATATTTTTCATCTTAAGCAAAAATAAGAAGAAAAATAATTTATGCACAATAACGAACAAGCCAACTAGGCTCCTTAAAACGAATCTTATCTCGAGAAATTGGTAAAGCTTGACTTTAACGCCAATTTGATATGAATGGTGCAATAATGAAGGTCGTTCTTGGCTATAAAAGAATAATTTATGGAAGCGGGGAACTTTCTTCGAGCATTGACTTTTATTAAGTAGCGTTAAATCATATCTTCTACCTATATATTTTACTTTCGTTTTTGTGGAAGAATGTGCAAATAATTTAAAAAAATTGGCCAAAGCGATAGATGGAAGATTTTTTTAAAGCGTATGCATAATTATAAATGAATTTTTAACGATGTTCTACTACTACTGAAAAAACGTTTGGTTCCTAATATTATACGAACAAAAAAGATATTTGAAGGTGAAATGTTTTTTTCGAAGATATATACCGATAAAAATAAAGATAAGTTATGATTTCGTGCTTAGGGTTCTTTCTTTAATATTTTACATTTGTAAGCGATAATTTAGATATTCATGAAGATTGGAATAGCGAATTGTCACATCCGTAAGATAGTTATTTTAAACTGTAAAAGCGCATTGCAAAAAATTAGAATCCAATAAAATATTTTGACTTGGTTAGAGTTTTAATAATTCATTCCATTTTACGAACGTTTTACCCGTAATTGTAAAACTTTTCTAACCTGTTCAAGATTTAAAAGGAGATATTTATTCTAAATGTGTGCTTCATTCAAAAGCACCGAATGTATAGGTTAGTTCTAAATTTAATTTCGCATTTTGCTGAAACGTTTAAATAAAAATTGTTTTGGGAACTCAAATCTTTTTAAAGTGCCAAGTTTATCATTTAATTAATAAAATATTATGAAAAATCAATCATTTCAGGAATCAAAACACATTGTATTGAGATATATTTCAGAAAACAATGAATTTTTAAATCCATTATATGGTTTTTTCAAACTCTAAAAATAAATCGGAAAAAACTAGGAACTAATAAAATATTTTGACTTCCGTATAAAATATAAAATCCCTGGCTGTGAAATCGAAGAAATTTTAACAGCTCTTTCCTTTTAACATATGTTTCACATGTAATTTAAAAACTTTTGTTGCAAGTTCTCGATTTTTCGAGAGCATTTTTATTCTATACATCTGCTTTATTTATTTAAAAAAAATAATAATAACTACAGTATGTATTAACCCTGAATATAATTTTTCATTTTGCGGAAACGTTTAAAAATTTACTTCTTCTTTCAAGGCTGCAAAAATGTAAAATTTATCATTCAATTAATAAAATATCATGAAAAATGAATCGTTTAATTATTTAATGAAAAATTCCTGTCCACATCAAAAATTATATTTGAACTATACACACATTTAATTTTTAAAATTTTGAATCAATCTGTTCGATTTTAAATAAAATCAGTCATTTTACGGATCAATTTTCAGATTATCAGATTTACAAAAACATTTTTCAACTCAGTACCTTCAATTTAAAACAAAACTGACAGAAAGATTTTTACGCTTTGAACCTTAAAATCGGTACCTTCTATCATAATATCGTAATGCAACCCCAATAAGGTGATAAATTTTATTGCGTAATAAAGTCAATGTCTGTATAAACAGTCTGATATGTTGCTACTTTATACTGTAGTAAAGTAGGAGCAAATTTAAGTAATATTATGACCCGAAATGCTTCACATAAATTTTATTCATTATAAATTTTATTAAAAGTCTTTGCAAAATTTATTATAGAGATTCATTATTGTATAAATTCATTTTAAAATTTATTACAATCTAAACTATCTCCAACAGAAAAACTGCTTCAACCTATTATCTGTATCTTTTAAATATTATATCGTTATGCAACCCTTATATGGTGGTTAATTGCAGTGTTTTCTATAAGTTGAACTATTTGTAGCGTGTTTTGGATTGAATAATTTGCACAAGAATATAATTCAACTTGATACAATCTTTGTTGTAGCAAATTTAAATGATATAATCGTTCACAACTCTTCAAATATTTTAGCAATATAAATCTTTTAAAAAAATCTACGTAAACTTTCAAATAGTTCATAATTTTTTTGTAAGATTTATAAAAATTTAAAAAATTATTGTTGAAGAAATTTAATTGCTATTTAAAAAGTATATTGAATGAAAAATATACTATTACATACTGCAAAAAGAACATGAATATATTGAAGTTAAAAAAAATTGAAATTAAAATGTAAATTGAATGGAAAAAAAATCCATTATTTACTACAAAAAGAACATGAATATATTGAGGTTAAAAAATATATGAATCTTAAAGCTCCAGAGTTTTGCTAAACAAAACAAACGTAAAAAGATAATGTTGTGAGGATTTCACAGCTACAACAGACGCTTTTTGGACTGTTACGAAATAAACCTTCAAGACCCTTGTTATTATATTTCCTAAGAAGCTTATCAAAAGGCACAAACATGGCTTAATCTAAGGCCAAACATTCTAAAGACTAAAAGCTTTAGACTTCATGCAAGTCATAAGCCTAATACTAGATTTTTATCTTTTATAAAAGTCCCAGTTTTATACTTACTTTTGTACTTTTTTTCTTCTTTCTTCAAAATCACTAAAATAAAAGACAAAAATGTCCAAAAAACTAACGAGAAATATTAAAACCCTAAAATCATCGAATAAAAAGTAATTCCATAATACTAAAAAGTATGCACAGTTTCTTGTAGGTTTTAAAGTTTTATTTTAATGTAGTTTTTAAAGATTCGTTTGTTTGTTTATTTCTTTGTTTGTTTTGTTTTTTTTTCCTTAAATCTTTTCGTTGAATTATTTATCTGCCTTTTTATGCTTTATAGATTTGAGGTACAAAATTGAATCGTACATGAGCCTGCTTTCATATTTGGGTACAACAGACCTCTGGTCGATGTGCCCTACTCTTTGGAGCTGCTCAATCTCTTGGTCTTAGTCTATGGTTTCATATTCAACTACATATGATAATAACTATTGGGTATCTTTGTGAAATCTATCACAGTGTTTTTTTTTCCTCTTCAGCTTTTCCAAGAAATAAACAACAAAATAAACGTAAAAATGATATTTCAATCAACATGCTCCTGGGACATTTAACTGGTTAGTTTATCCAAATTTTCTGATCCATTGTCATGCCAATTGCATTAAATCTCCTCCCAGAGATTATTTCGGTTTGTATCTATCTCATTTCTGAAGCAGTTTTCCAAATGACTCACCAAACATCATGTGTATTGTGCATAGTATGATGCAGTGATTAAAACTCTGCACAATTGTTCTTGTTGTTTGTTTTCTTGGACAATATGTTAAAGACCTATTTTTATATCTTTTTTCAATTAATATTGTTATTAAAATTAGTGAATAAATATATACTGCCATTAAAATCAGTTCATTATTAAATATTACTAGTAAAACTAGTAAACATTTAAGTATATACCATTGCCATTAAAACTGCATATTAAGTGTAACATAATATAATTACGTTACCGCAGGTACAGTAAACAAAATTGATATATTTTATTTCATTTTAATTAAAAAGCAAGCCAAATGATTCAATATCTTCCTCATTGATTTTTTTCCCGTTTAACATCAAAAATAAAGAAACATTTTACATGTTATATGTAAGAAATGAATAAATTTAACTTTTAAACTTTTTTCAACTCTCCACAATGTATATTTGATCTCTGTTTTATCCCGTTTCACAACAACTAATTCCCATAGCTTGATTTATGATATTACATTATCAAATAATATTTTTAAGTTAAAAAATTCTGCTGTTGTACTTTCTATGAGAAATATCTTTAAATGAGTTTTTCAATTTTACATTGCATGCAATCAACTGTTAAAACACTGATAGCCCACGCATAATATGGAAAATTCGCAAGCAGCTAACAAGGATGAATTGAAAAACCTTGATCAAATGAAGAGAGAAAGAGAGGTACTCGGCGGTAAAATGGCTTTTTTTAAATTATTTTAATTAATTCGTTTTCTTTAAATTATGAAATAAAAAATATATAAGTTCTTCAAGGTAAGCAAATTGTTTTTCAGTAAGATATTATAAATTTATTTTTTAGATGTAAAATACTCTTTTTTATAGAAAACATGTGTTCAAAATTTCCCTGTAGTTATATATAAAATCACAACAATTTCACTTCAAAAAAAATTATAAATAAATAAATGTAATTTTATAGCAAACGATTAGATGAAGAGCGAAATTTTAAAGTCGTTATGCAATTTTAAATTTTGAACTTGCTGAAGAAAATATCAAACCAATTCAAGTACTTTTAAGATCTATTGCCAAATTCACAGTCTAGTCTATCTTTCTTGAGTGTCAATAATTTTACAAAACTAAGTAAGGACAAAAGTTCATTAAAGTTCAAGGAAATTTCAAAGGTATTCAAATGAAGAATAGTTAGGAAAACGTTCAAAACATGGCGACATCTACATATAGTTTAAGAATTAAGACTTGCGTAGCCGGAAAAATCGTTTGATTAATTCTCTAAAATAGTTAGTGATTTGTTGTGTAATATCCAATGATACATCCTATGTTTGGTGATATATATAGTGTGCGAGATAGTATAACGTAATAATTTTAAATCTAATGATCAAATTTTCACGTAATAGGATTAAGCCTCAATGTTCGACTTTAAGTATGCTAATTAATTAGAACAAACGATATTTTCATCTACAAAATGGAATACAAAAACGAGTTTTCCTTGAATAAACATACTTTTTTTTTCGATGGATTTGAATTTCGGATCACAAAAATTTAGAGAATAGCTGTAATGTGGGAAATATAGTCTTAGTTGCTTGGTCAGAAGAGCGGTCCAAAGTTTGGACCCCTTAATGTTAATTTTATTTCTTGCATATTTCATCAGATCTCCAGGACTTTTTAAACGAATCGAAAATGTTTTGAACACAACTATAAAATTAGTTTATTCAAAATTAATTCCATACAAAATACAACTTTTGGCAAATATTTATTACTTTTCATTATTTTATTCAATAATATTAAAAAAAAATTGAATTCTAAGGTTTAAATTTTATATTATTATAAAGAATGTAGTTGTAAACCGTAAAGTAAAAAAAAAATTGCGAAATCAGTTGAACTGTTCCTAAGAAATCAAACTTAAATTTTTTTTTTTTTTTTTTTTTTTTTTTTAAAGTTTACTTCTCAGGAACTATTCGATTAATTTATCTCACAATTTGTATTCTGCTACTGAAATTACATTCTTTGGAATGAGAAAAACTTTTGTACAATTCAAAAATTCAAAATTTTATAAAATTCAAAATTCTTACAATTAAAAATTTTTTCGACTATTATGAATAGAAAATAAAGAAAATAATGTATATTTACTAAGAGCTTTTCATTGCACAGAATTGTCTTTGGAAAAACGAATTTTATAAATGCTTGCAAAAATTTTTCAATTCGCTTAAAAATTTCGAGTTATAGCGAAATAAAAAAAATAAATNAGTGGACTATTATAAATGTTAATGAATATGTAATAATTATTATTTTTGAAATTTCACCCATTTCAATGTTCAAAAATGTATATGATTTCCTTTTGTTTAAACTCCAATGTTTTGAAATAAACATTCTTTTTAAGAAAAAAATTCTTTATAAAAAATGGTTTTTTAACGCTGAGAATTATTTTCAAACTAATATCTTTACATATCTTGATGTTTTTGTTATTAAACATGCCAACAATTAACTTTTTTATATCAATATTTTACTAAAAACAGGATTATTAAACTGAATTCCTATCGCTGCACAAAGTATCGCTGCAAAGTAGCCCCACTTGGGGGCTACTTTGTGCAAGGTATGTTTTGACTTATTATTTGTAAATATTACATACAAATAATGCTAATATTGATCAAATTCACTCGTCTGAGTCCAGTTATGAATATAATATCGATAAATTTTACTAAAGTTTGAATTAACATAGTTTTTTTTACATGTCAAAGTACAAAAACTGCGAAATCCTGCACAAAGTAGCCCCACATGACGGTAATCTCTTTTTGCATTACTTTATACGAGCAAGTTGAGACCGTGTGGAATTTTTAAGATGGTAAAAGAGTTATGCGAGGGCCAAAATTTTGTTTTTCGCGTGCTCTCAAAAGAAGTAGAAACCCTGGTGGTTATTCATAGCGGGGGAGCCTAAAGAACGGTTATAACAACGAACGAGATCAGAGCCGTTAGAGAATGAATTAGGCGTAATCTATGCCAATCTCTGAATTATTTTAAAAAGTGATACAAATATCATCATTAACGATGAACAGACTACTTTAAGAAGATTTGCGGATGAAACTAGACAAAAAAACAACGAATTCAAGGTATTACCAACGCACAAAAGCAAGCTAGAATTAGGAAGAGCCATATGTTGCTATGTCGTCACGTGGGTTGTGACATCCTCATTTCAAATAGGAAACTTCGAATCCTACAAGACAAAATGAGAGTGTATATGCGGGAAATCTTGGCGACATTACCAAAGATAAGCTTCAGTACAACTATACCAAAATCCATCGAAAGTGATGATAGGGAATACTATTTCCACAAAAAGAAAAGCTTCCCCCTTCTTTTTATTAACCCAAGCATGCTTAGGGACTAAACACTGGGGGTTCCGTGTTCGGCTGACCATCCAACCGGAACATCTGCTCTTCTGCACTCCAGAGCCCAAGATCAAGAAAACTTGGATGGGCACAGTAGGCCTTGGCTCACCGTGGTCTGTCGAGCTACTGAGTTTAGCATGAAGTTCTCTGATCAAGAAGTTAAATTTCAGTAGCAGGTAAATCCGATATCAATCGGCTGCTTATTATAAATAAAAATAAGTTATATCATTAATTCTGGCCATAAATCAATATTTAGTAAATATAAATGGGCATTTATGAACTAACGGGGAAGAATACTTTTTTACAATTTTGAATATCTATTTGCTTGAATGAATAAAACCTTTTCTACCTAATAGTATGTTCCTTAAATATTGGTAAAAATATCGAATGTCGCCGTAAATACATCAAAAAATGGTAAACTTACTGTAAAAAAAATTTAAAAATTATTAAAGCATTACTTATAAGAATAAATTTTTAAAAAAATTTCGCAATACTCACATTTATATCGCAAACAATTTCTGTCGAAATTAAATTTTTAAAAAATATATTATTCTATGTTTTCATGCGTCATTAATAAATAATCTTCCTTTTAAAATGAAAATTATTTCCTTTTTAATATCGGCACGAGTAAAAAATGCAAGCAAAAAAAATCACTGTTTCGAATCGATTGCTTTTACAGAAATTAAAATGCGGAAAACAAAATAACTACAAGAAAAACTTATTTATTTTAAAGAAGTCTAGACTGAATATTATAGGGATAAAATACATTTCCTTTAATCCTTATTTCTTTGTCAAGGTAAGGATAAAATAGGATTAAAACTAATAGGCAGTGTATTTCGCCTGGGATAAAAACGATATTTATAATGCATACAAAACTATATCTCTGAGCTTAAGACATAATTATCTTCAAATATATTTTAAACTCATGCTGCAAAAATGAACAAAAAGAAGAATCAAACCTTTCACACGGGTAATTTATTTCAAACAGAAAGCGAAACATAATCTTTGCTAAGTAAACTACCTAATCTTTTTATCGTATATAAGCAATATATTTTGCTTTTTAAAAAAAAAATAGCGACAATGCAGGAGTGTTTTAAAAATTTTATTCGTAAAAATTTACAATCATGTTAATTTAAAATTATAGAAAATCATGAAGCACTTATAAATTTTCCCCATCTACTCAATGCATGGATAAAAATTTTTGAAAATTATTTTTTCTATTAAAATTTTCAAGCTTAAAAAATGAACTCGAAACTTTCCCAGTTGGTTAAGTATATTTTGTTAGAATGTTACGATGATATAGAAGCATTTTGAGAACTTTATTTGAAATTATAAAATAATTAATTATGCATAAAAAATACTCATTTATGAAATGCGTAGATAATCGTGTTTGAAAAATTCCTTTCTTAAGAATTTTTATGAAAAAGATAGGCTGATAAGCCTAGTAACTTCCCTTTTTGAGAGAAAAAATTTTAGTTGAATGTCGCATCGTGTTTTTCTTATCTTATCTTTGAGAACAATATCGTTTTATTTTGCATTAGTTTAGTATTTTAAGTTTTAAGAAAAGGAAAAATCCTAGTTTACATGCTTTGTAATGTTTACAAAAACGTAACACATAAAACCATTTGATAAATTCTTTTTGAATTAGTAGCAAAATAAGCGAAATGTTTTTATATTGAAGCGAATAGTGTTCCCAAAAATCTGCAATTAAAGCTGTTTGAGTTACAATGACAGTGCATCAATTAAATGAAACAAACTTTTGCATTCACATCAAAAATTTATTTAAAACTTATTTACGTCCTCTTAAGTTTGTGAAACGATTATAATAAAAAAGTGAAATTTAAAAAGCGTTTATCACGTGATTCATAAATTGATGCTAATTCAGAAAGTTAAATAAGATGTACAAAGTAGGATATAAATATAGATCTACGAAAATAAAATGAAGGAAATAGTAAGACAAACATTTCATTAATTGAAATTCAAAAGTTCATTAGATTTGAATCATAATATAACAAAGTTTTATTTATTTTAGATTCGTATAATGCTGTTTTTAAAAAAACATATAGTAATCTAAACTGAGACCCACGTTGATATTCTTCGTTATCAAAGTAACCCGAGAAACCATTTCGGTTGGCCACGTCTGTATTCATTGATTGTGGTGAGTGATTTTTAATATTTCATCATCAATTGTCGTTGATCATAAAGTTCAGAGATCATTCTTCATTGTCTTGAAAGGTATTCTTCAAAATTTACGAAAACTGATCCAACATTGCCTTAAAGACAGAGATTTTGAACGTTTATTATAAACTTCAGCACAATTTTTCCTCTTTGGTTATGTTTAAATGGCTTCGAACTATTGGTCTAAAAATAAGTGTTTTTGTGACTGCTGTTGTTTCTGTAATACAAATTCATGTAATCTCATATCTAAAACTTTTCGAACACTCCTTAGATGTTTACTTAATTCGGAAAAGTACGACTAAAAATTTTAAAATCTATTATTTATCCACTTTAAATTCAGTGAGCCAAATAAATTCTTGGAACTTAGAATTTTAGAAATTCTTTACTTTCTTAATGACATTCTTACTCGATGTAAGCCCTTGATTTCCTCTCAACATATAGGACACTATCTATGAGATAAAAAAAGGAAGATACCCCATCCATGTAGCTTCCAGAGAATATCTAAATGCGAAAATTGTTTACAAAGGACGATTTCCTATATTATGATAATGAATTATTTCAAAATCACATTAATAAAACCTCGAGTATTCAGTATTAGAACTTTTAGAATACTCGTCAGTTTAAGTAATAAATTCGAAGAATTTTAAGATCGATTGTTATTGCAAATGGTAAATCCTTATATAAAACAGTGAGCGCTGTAAATTCTTGGAACTATGCATTTTTCACACTATTTTAACATAGTGCAAAGCCTCAATTCCCCATACAGCGTCCCTTATATCTCAACAGTTAGGACGATATCTACGAGATAAAAGGAGGAAGATATCATATCAAAGTAGCTTCCAAAGAATATCAAAACGCGAAAATTGTCTACAAAAAGCGATTTTCCAGCATACAAGGAGGGAAAAAAACTGAGCTCAATTTTGATATCGTCTTTGCAAACGCAGAATTCGACCATTTTGTCGTTTTATTTTCTTTCTTCGGGGCTTATGCTTTCCAAGCCTTTTTAAAGTCGGAACTTGCAAAGAACGATTCTAGGTTTTTATTTTTTTTTCCTTAGCTTTTTGTTCGAAATTCCAGAAAAGGCGTTTGAAAGAAGCCTTTCTTTTCAATGGAATCTTCTTTTCTTTTTGGTCAGTCTTTTTGTGGAATGATGCCGTTTTATCGTTTTTTACAAAAGAAATCGATTTCAACAGGATCTGTATTTCCTACCACCACGTCAAAACAAAATAAAGCCAATAATACTTACGTCAGAAACTGCTGTAGCATTGATTTCATTACTGAAAAAAATAAATAAATAAAAATAGTACTTTGTCGTTAGTCGCTTTCATCTGACAAAACCATAACCATCAAGGGCATTTTCCTCATCGTTTTGAAAGAATGAAATCATTGAGGTAAGACATTTCATATCATGTAAAAAGTTTAAAGTACTTTGGACTTTCATAAACAGAAAACTTTAGAACTAAGTTCTTCACAATAAGCGTTCTGGGAAAATTCACTTGACTAAATATTTAAAATAAACAAATTCATCCCGTTTACAATAAACTTTGAAATATCGCTCATATTTTATTTATTTTCATTCGATTTGTTAAGTTTGATTGTTAACGTCTCTTTAACGAACTGCTGGGCGACGGTATGAGATTCTTATTGATTATTCGAAGTCAATACTGGTTCATAGACTCACAACACCACCATAATCAGTAATAATTATCTGCTCCTCGCATTAGACTAGCAACCTATTTTTTATTCAATGACTATATGTATAATATTTGTATTAAATCAAACGCTCTTTCCAAAAGTAATAAATTTTTAAAAGTACGACTTTTTCAAAATTCAATTTCTCAGAAATTATTACCTTACAATTCGAAATTCATTCGACTATTATTAAATAGAATGATTAAAAATAATAAATATTTGCTAAAAGTTAAAATTTGTATGGAATTATCTTTGGATAAACGAATTTTATATTTGTGTGCGAAAATTTTTCAATTCGCTTAAAATTTTCTCGAGATATGCTGAACAATAGTCAAATACACAAAAAGTCAAATTAGCATTAAGGGGTCCGAGCTTTAGATCTCTATCCTGACCAAACTATTGGGACCTATCTCCCAAATGGAGGCTACCCGCTATATTTTGGAGGACAAAAAATTTGAATCCGTCGAAAAAAGATATGTTTATTCAGCGAAAATACGTTTTTGCATCTAACTTCGTAACTTCAAATATCGTCTGCACTAATTAATTAGCTTATTTAAGGTCTACCCCTTTGAACCTTCAAGGGCAAGTCCTAAAACATGAAGATCTGATCATTGGATCAAAGGTTATTTAGAGTGGCCCGTTTTTTTTTTTTTTACGCACTGTACATTGCAGAGCTTCGGTGCAACAAATGCAAGTTTCTCTCCATTATTTTAAAGCTTGGCTTTAGTTGCCCCGCTGATGAAATTATATCTTCTTTTGTCAATTACATAACATTTTTCAAAACATTGACATTGGTCATTTTCGTAGCCAGCCATTTTTATGAATCCATTCCTTTATAATGTGATTTCCAGCGAAATCATTTACAGAATCTCTGTCCTCAAAATGATATCGTTATCAATGTTTAAAAAATACTTTTTCATTCCTCCTAATTTTCCATCCCTCCAAACAAAAATAGTGCGTCTAAACTATACAGGGTTATTCATAATTCCCTCCCGGTTTCAAAGCGTTATAGTAAAAAAACGAAGACGAATATGGCAAAAAAGAACATATGAAATTATTCCGAAAGTATTCAAGTTTTAATTTAAGCAGTTGCTTGTAGATGGCAGTAACATGTACCACTGAAGCCAGTTGTAGTAAAGAGAAATGGTGTCTACAGGCTGCATTCATTATATAGATATCAATATCAAAAGTCAAACTAACCACTTCCTATTCAGGGATTGAAAATAGCGCACTACTTATAGAAACTATCGTGGTCTCAACCTTTTTTTCATAATTTGCAGTGTAATGAGCTACTTAAAAGAAAAAGAAGAAAAAAAAGTAGTTAGTAAGTATGGAGATACAAAAAAAAAGGTAGTTTGTAACGATTTTTGGATATCACTTTAAACGTAATTTTAATAAAGAAACAAGGTTCAAACGAAACTAATTTTTTCCCGTCTGACTTGCGCAAATCTTACGCAGGTGCGTCCTTGGAACCCATGAGAATGCTTCTTTTTGTCCGAGAGTTAATAAGAAAAAGGTTTGTGTGAACCTAATTTCATTTTGTACTGAAGTTGACAGAACCATTTGTGTCGGTTTACTCCTTAGATTCAGTTTGAGTTTTTAATTATTCAATTCCCATTCTTCACTTCTCTTTAACAATGTCGAGTACAGATGGCAAAAAAAAGTGGAATATCCTTAATAATTATTGATGTAATAATCGCATTTTCTAGCGCTAGCGCTCGAATTTCATGGTTTGAGATGCGCATCTTAAATAGGTTTATCTGTTTTCGAATACAATGATAAAATCTGCGATTAAAACCAAATTCTTTTGCCCGAATAGCTTTGTTTTGTAAAAATTTCAATTAAGCAATCTAAAAATATTTAGAAATTATCAATAAATAATAATACTGAATTAATAACGAATTTACTATAGTATTAAATGGGTATTATGTCTTTAAAATATATTTAATAATGAAAAAAAGAACGGAGTAAAAAAAATTTTTGTTTGAATTTTTTATTCTAAACAATCAAAACTAGGAAACTCGACGTAGGTTTACGTGAGCTGAGCTAAACAGTTAAGGAAGTAGCAAGAACTATAACAGATAATTAAAGCGTAATTTTTAGTGTGGGATTTTATCTTAAATATATATACATTCATAAAAAATTAAATCGATGTTTTTGTTATAATTATTAAAAACTATTGTCTTTAAATGCTAGTTAATACCATTTTATTTTAATACCATTTCATTCTTTCATAATAATAAGTAGGACTGGGCTATAAATCGATATATCGCGACATATCGATTTAACGCCTGTATCGGCACGCCGATACAGCGACTTTCGTTCCAGGCGATGCATCAGAAATCTGAATTAAGCCGTCGAATAAAGAAGACGTACGATATAGCGATATACGATATAGCGATACAAGACGCGCAAGGATCTCTTACGTTTTGATGCCAACTCGCGCTGGGGAAGACGATGTTCGTATCGTTATATTGAAACGGCCTTGATTGATGAGCGGTAGAATCAGAATCAGTATTGAGAACATATATCGTGATCTCGCATGTTCGTTTCCGCACCTCTAAGTTTTTTTTTCTGCTTTGTCGCGACTTGATATCGTTTCTTGTAGATTATTTTCAGTGGGACTGACTTTGTGATCGTCGTTACCTTGTTCTGAACGTAATCTATTATTGAGAAGAATATATAAAGAAGTGTTTCTTAATTAATTAGGTAAATTTTTTTTTTTTTTGAAACAAAACTTTCTTTTTTATTTTTAAATGTGAAAATTAATTTTGATATTATATGTTTAAGTATTATTTTACATTATTGAATTTATTACAAACGGAAATCTAATTTAAGGTGCCCATAAAGAATTAAATTAAAAAGTAATTAAATTTGTTAGGCTATTTTTTACTTTATTTTAATTTATTAAAAGTTTTTTGGATAAAATAATAATTTAATGGGTTTTTATTACTGATTTTAAATTTATAAATCTTTAGTTGTTTTCATTTTTATAAATAAAATTATAACAAAACTTATTTTTCCTCTTTTGGATTTGGACATAAGTCAATCAACTCTGTTTATTCAAAAAAATTAGTAATGTTTGCGATTGCGACTTCTTTT
>NC_092204.1:104300297-104303732 GCF_043381705.1 Parasteatoda tepidariorum | reverse complement strand
TTTTTTTTTTTTTTTTTTTTTTTTTTTTTTTTTTTTTTTTTTTTTTTTTTTTTGTTTAATTTATTTAGCACTTCGTTTTAACCATACGAATAATTTTTGACGAACTTATTTTTTAAATTTTCTTTCTATATTGTCAGGTAAATATATTGATAAATTTCAATTTTATTTATTTTTAAACTAAGAAATCTTTCGTTATTCGTGCGATCATTTTTAGAAAATATAACATTAATATCTTTCTTAAACAAAACTTATACATCAAATTCATAAATTGATTTAAATCTATCTGAGTATGAAGTTTTGATAGAAATCCGACTTTCTGCGCCTTATAAGTAAATGAATTTCAAAAATACTGTATCGCGATGCACAGGGGCCCCCACCATGGGGGGAGGTGGGCGCACGATGCGCCCACTTAAAGCTTGAGGGGGGGGAGTTTTTACACTAAATAAAAGGATAGTTTGGGGGGGTTTAGAATTTGTCCAAGAATGCGCCCAAGAGTTTGGGGAGGGGGACACTGGCGATGCAAAACTGACGATGCATCACGATATAAAATTTCTTATATCGCCCAGTCCTAATCATAAGCATAAAGTTTGTAAGTACTGCATAGGTTTTCAAGATTCAAGAATATAGGAATAAAGTCCAAATTTTACGGTGATTGAAAAAAAAGTTATGACTAGAATATTTCTATTATGAATTTTTCTTATAAGATCATAAGCGTAGAGTTCCTAAGATAAACTTATAAACTTTACAATTTAATTGTTTTGTTAGATTTGAGTAGATGGCACCACAAGAAGTGTTTTAGTGGTGAGGATGTGAAAAGTGATATTTTTCTTTTTAACTGGAACTATTTATAGACGTTAAATTATTTTATGATAAATAAACTCTCTAAGTACGTGAAAACAAATAAGAAGAAATCTTAAAATTATAAATCTCTCTAAAATTTAAAACAAGCTGGGAAAATGAGTAAGAAAACAAATTATGTATTATATTATATGGTGTCGTCATCTGTAGAGTTTTAAGGAAGGTAATCTTCTTGACCTACAAAATTAACTTCGTTAAATAATTTGCTAGAACAAACACAATGTATTAGTGGCAAACTTTTCAGAAGGAAAACTCAAAAAACATTCAAATTGTGTGTTGTTTTGATTGAAGACTTTATTACTGAAGAAGAAGAAGAAGAATTACTTAAAGATCAGCTAGGCGCAAGTGAAAAGCCGATAAGAAATGTGAACTTCCACCAACTTTTTTTTATTTCAATTATTTTTTAAACGCGTAAAAATTAAATTAAATTAAAAGAACTTTTGAAATAAAAAAAATTTAAAAAGCGTGTACAATTTTCTTGCACCCGCCTAATCAAAAATTACTCTTTTGTTTTATTTATTTATTTAAAATAGCGCATGGGAATTCTTATACGATTTTTTGTTTCAAAATTTATTTATTAAAACCCCTTTGAAGTAAGTTTCTTCACATTTAATTTGAATTCATAGTATAATTTGAAGCTAAAAAAGCCTAGCACAAAACATGCTTTTGTTTTTATCTCATTTTTGCTTCGAAGTTATATTAAGAAAAATTCAAGGAGTCTGTGCTAAGAAACTATATCAATACTTTCAACAAGTTTTCTCATTTTTGCACTTTATTAAAAAATGTCATGAATTTAAAATTTTATAACTCCTAAAACTACAAAAATGACAAAGAGTTTGAATTTTATCGAGAAAAAAAAGATGCGGTAAGCCGTTGCCCCACATATCCCCTCCACTAGTCTCTTAATCACAAGATATTTAACAGAAAAATGTATATATATATGCATAATTTGAATAGTTAATTTAAATCAGAAAATATGAAGATTACATAGATTAATACATAAAATCACCGGTGTTACAGGTTTGACTTAATGTGCGCCAAAAGAATTTCTAATGCACTTTAAAATACCACAAGATATCGATAAAAAAAGCTTTAAAAGACTTTAAATTTCCTGCATGTCAATTATTGTTTTCAAAATTCTATGTGCCAACCTTTAAAACTAAAATATATTTTATTTCTTTTCTTCTTCAGAAATTCTAAAAAGTTATGGCATAAAAGAGTTGTTTCTTTTTAATATCTTAAAAAAGAAATTTTAAGGAAAGAAATGATAGTTTTAAAAATTTATTGGACTATGTTTAATGTTGGTGGTCTGTAAGCTGTTAATTAATGTCAACCAATTTCATTATATCGCGTGAAATAAATTATATTATCACTCTATCAATGAAATAAGGGTATTACAACAAATAATTTCTAGTAAACTCTTCGAAGAGAGATGGCGCCACTAAATTAGACTCTCTAAAAAGCCTCTTTTTTTTCATTTTTTTTTTACCTTCATTGTAAGAAAGTCCTGCGCAACTTTCGAAGCCGTCAACTGATGGTGTTGCTATCTAGCGAAAATTGTTACAAATAAAATTTCATTTTGTTACCTATTTGTAGTTTTTTAGTATATAAAACTTACTTTTTATGTGACAAATGCACTGTTAAAATAGTTTCTATCATTTTTTTTTAAAGAAAATTATAAAGAAAACAACAACAAAAATTTATCAAGTTTCTTTAAGTTCAACAAATTTAAAACTGTAAAATTAATCATTCATCGTAATCAGGCAGAAGTTACTCTATCTTCAACAATCGAAGATTCCGATTTAAATCTTCGTACTCTTTGTTACTATATACCTTTCACGGTAGTGCATTACATGCGGACGAAACATTTGCAAATTATTTTTTTCTTTATTTTCATTCATATTTATATTTATTTAAAATAAATTACAGTGATTAGTAAAATAAATTTTCCTTACTCTTCGTATTATATGAATTAGTGTACATATTTTGGAAAAAGAACCACAAAGTAAAAAATAAAGTTCTTTATTTTTTTTAAAAAGTACTTAATAAAAATCTCTAAAAAAATTTATTGTTACAGTAGAACAATTTTGGTATTTATTGTTATAATAAAAAATTTATTGTATTTATTGTACTTAAAAAATTAAAAGTAAAATATTTCCAAAAATTACAAATTTATAAAATTATAATTATNTTGTATTTATTGCTATAATAAAAAATTTATTGTAAAAAGTACTTAATAAAAATCTCTAAAAAAATTTATTGTTACAGTAGAACAATTTTGGTATTTATTGTTATAATAAAAAATTTATTGTATTTATTGTACTTAAAAAATTAAAAGTAAAATATTTCCAAAAATTAAAAATTTATAAAATTATAATTATCATTTTTAATTTTAAAAATCTGTAGTAATTAGGAATTAAAAAGTCAAGATTCTGAGTTTTAAAAAAAAATTACAAGATAATTTTTTATTTCCCTTTGGTTCCCACAGATTTAAACATTTATTGATAAAAACTTAATAATTATAAATAATAACTTACAAAAGTATAAATAACAACAATTTTTAGCTTATTAAAAAAG
>NC_092204.1:104256128-104299797 GCF_043381705.1 Parasteatoda tepidariorum | reverse complement strand
TCGATTTTTTTTGTTATAGAGTGTATATTGCTTGTTAGCAAATGAGCGCAATATTAATAACTTAAAATGCAAAAAAGCAGCGTTGCCATGCTGTTTAAAAACATTCTAAAAAATGATAATTATTCGAAAATTCATCACAATTATATTTTTTAAAAATAACAAGGTTTGATAAAGTTTACGTGTTAAAAATATTCTGTAATAGTCATGCTTTGTGTATAAATTATTTGTTATTTATTGTCTAACGAAAATGCAATCGATTATTTGGGTATATAGTCTCGCCTACCACAGTAGTAATTCGTTAAATTTCGATAGCGTTTTTATTTCTTCCTTGATTAAATATACATTAATATACGCGTTTTCTTATTTCAATTTTGACGAAGATTCTAAAAATATTTATTAAGGGTGATCATTACAAAGCGCCCTATATAAGAGAACATTCGTAAAAGCATAAATTGCCGAAAATTGAAAGTTCTACGTGTGGATAGGCATTCATTTTCCAAGTTATTTGCATTCAAGAGTTCAACAGAGGTTTTGCTTTAGGGTTATGAAAAATATTTAACATTTTAAGCGTAAGAAATGAGTAAAAACTTTCGCAATGTTCAAACATTGCCCCCAATACGACTTAACAACTTTTAGAGTGAAACTCAAGCTATAAATTAAAGTGCTTGTGGCAGTACAATAATAAGCCACGTTTCCATACAGTCCGTGAGAACGTTTTTGGTGAAAAATAACTCAATTTGCAATAGGCAATACGATGTTTCTTTATTTTGAGATGTTTTTAGTGCAGATTTCAAAAAACGAATAAAGTACCTAGTTGGAAATAACACTAAGCAAAAAATGTCATCTTTTGAATAAAATGTCACTTAACTCCGTATTGTTCCCAAACCGTCCAGTTTCTACACTGTAAAAAAACGCGGTAAATATTTAACCAGTATTTGCTGCGAAGTTTCTCATCGAACCCCAAGTTTTTGTAAATGAAAGATTATTTCATTTTGGTTATGCCGAAAATTGGTAAGTATGATCGAGAAATAAATCCATGGTGTTACTGACTGCAAAGTATTGTAAAAGACATATAACTTTGACGGTGACCGTTAACTGAACGATATTTGTTTATTGCGCTATGTTGTCTTTACAGCTATGTGAATAGGGACGGTTAATGTACATTGTTTCAAGTATCAACTTGTTTAGATAGGTAAATATTTTATCTTATTTGCATTCATTAAAGTTCATCTGTTTTATGTTGCCTTTTTAAGTTTAGTAGGTGATATGTCATGAAATAGCTATTTCACGATACATTTTTTTTCTAATATTTTTGTAATAATTAATTCATGGTGTGACCTTGCATTGTTATTGGAGGCATTAAAAATATCTAATTATAGTAAAACCTTCCTCTGCTTTAAGATGCCTTCAAAACACTTATTTTTTGGTGCAACCTCCTTTTGAAATTTGGAGCTAGTGAAAACACTAAAATAAAATAAAATTGAGCTACATTTCATGTAGTCAATAAATGTATACCAATTTTCGGTGCAATATAGCTCGTACTTTTAACAGTGTATGATATAATTAGACAGAATTTTGATGCTTTCAAAAAAATAATAGACTAAGAAAAATATTGAATGATTTAATAAAGAGAGTTTGATCTTACCTCAACCATATTTTCACTCGTTTCTCTCCCCCTTGTGCCAGTAACTGCTGATAAAAAATAAATCATAGTTACAATATCAGCAGATTTTATAGCCGCCTTCAAGTCCTTGCTCATTTCTTTCGTTAAATCGGCAGTTAGAAAATCATAAGTCAATGTAAGTTCACCATCTCCAAAGAACTCAGGAGTCGTTTGCAGACATTCCAATACATTTCTTGCAGTTTCTTGCCATTCTTCACTTATGTCCACTACAGTGATACTTATTTTCAAAGTTTTGCGATATTTCCGCCAATAGGGTTCATACAGATATCGAATTATATGAACTAAAGCTACTGCATCAGTCGCCGGTCCACCTCCTAAACAACATATCGCCAATGTACCATTTTCAAAAGCATTTTTAATAAGATCTTGGCGTCCGCTCACTAAAGTGTGGAAGTATTTGGCGACAGCACTGGTAAAACACGGACTGTGCTTTAGTAAATATGCACAACGTCGGTAAGGCGTATCAAAGCGAATATCAGATTTACGTCTAGGGCGTTTTTTATAAGCTTTTACGACTTCTGTCAAAGCCCGACGAATAGAATGTGCCTTCCACATTATTTTCAAATCCACTTCCTTACTTATGACGTCATAGTAAAACTTTTGTAATTTGTTATCGAAATTTTTCAGCGGGGTAATTTCGGCCTCGTCCATTTATAATTTAAAATGCCAAAACAGACATAAAAAGCTCCTATCCAATTCAAAATTCAGACAAAAACGGATGCTTTTTTGTTTAACTTAATAAGCTGGTTTCGAATCGATAAGATAAGTACACGAAAGTTCAGATAATAATAATAAAAAAATGTATTAAAAAAAAAATTATACTATTTGCTTATCTTCCAGGTGGAAGTTGCCAGGTAACAGGTTAGAAAAGTATCAGAATAAAAAGAATAATAAAACCATTATTTTATGAGAAGAATTATCACGGAAATTATTCAGATGGACTTCACAATAGGGTTTCGAAATGGCTTCCTTTCTGATAAGCTAATACACATTGATTGTTTGACCGAATGAAGAATTCAGAAAACACACGTGGTTTAGTGATAAAAATGGGAGATCCTATTAAACAGTTCAGTAGCAGTTAGCTTTTCGCCGTCAGGGACTGATTTACGAAAGGGTTTTAAGGGCACAGAAAGGCATTCGAAGACAATTATAGGGCTGTGGTTCCCAAATTTTTTCGGCAGTGGAACCCTAAATAATCACACTTCATTCCCGAATTTGTAAATTATTTGTAAACTATAAAGTATATAAAAACATTGTAAAATTAAGTATATAAAAACAATTGCGATAGTGTTATAACGAATGTAAAAGACTACTTTATTTTGAGAATAATTGAAATGAGGAATGGAATTTTTTTCAGTCTTGTTCATTAGTAGTCATGATTGAGATTTTATAACAGACAGTTGAATTCGCACTCCTAGATCTGTATCTAATTTAATTTTAAATTTTATTTAGATGTAAATACATAAGCAATTTTGAAACTGTAAAAGAACTACTATAACGTTGAATATGGCTGCCAGAGAAATATACTTCCTTATTAACTAATTTCGTTATTTTGATTTGTTATTCGTTATTTTATTTTAATTTGAAAATCACGATGGAAAATGCTGATGCAGTTTTTCGTAAATACAGGACTTTTTTATATAATGCAGATCAAGACATTGTTATTAGAAAAATAATAATTAAAAACAAAATTCTGTTTCTTTTTCATTTGTATTTTACTTTAATTTCATGAAGAGAACCGATATATTAAAAATCTAATTATAAATGCATATTTCAAAATCATTAGTGTGAGGTAAAACCAATTCCTTACTCTCGGAACCCCTTTTACCCTGTTTCTGTTTGGGAACCCTGTTCTAGGGAACCCAAGCAAGAAAACTATTAGCAGAAATCAAAATCACAAAATTAGAAAATAATATATATTAAAAAAACATTTTTAGATTGCTATTAAACAGGAATAGGGCAAAATTACGATTCTTTTTCTGGCAGGTAACCAATTGTAGCATATAGTGACCAGTTTTTTGAAAAGTGTAAAATTTTAGATGATTAAATTTTCTTTTTCTTTTTTTTTTTTGATATTTATAATGTAAAGCATGTATAATGTAATCTCTCGGTCTCTCTCCCTTCCTCTCTCTCCCTCTCTCTCTCATTATTTTAATGTATCCTGTTTTTTTTCTGACATTAAAAGGAAATAAAGGGTTTAAAAAAAGAAAATAAGCAACATTGGAATAAAAAATATGGGTTTTAAATAAGATGAAGTACATAGTCAAATGCACAAGGAGACGAAGGTGGGCCATGGAACACCCTAATGTGTTTTGAAAAAAAATTTCTCTCACAATTTCCATTATTTAAAATCCATATATTCTCTAAAAAATATGGAATAAAATTTAATTGACTAATCTGTACTCCCGTCATTTGAATATCTTTTCTTTCTATATTTATTTTAATTTTATTTTATTTATTTGATTTAATGATTTATTTATATTGTGAAATCTCTAGATTCAAATTCCAAATTCGCTCAAGTGGTAAAGGATTTAACACGTATTAAATTTGCATTTTCAAGGCTGAAACAGGTGTTGACATTGACAAAAACTTTTGCTCGAACTTATGGCAGTTTTTTTGGTCAAAATAAAATGTAGGAAATATTTAAAAACCAATCTGTTGTTCTGAAGAAATACAAGGAGAGAATTCAAATTTAGCAGGTGGTTTGAAACTTTTCTAGTATGTAAAATGTTGTTCCGTTTTTTTCTTTTCAGATAATTTTGACTCTCCTTAAATTTATAAATTCGATTCATTTAAAAAAATTTCTCTATCATCAACTAAAGATCTGATAATTAGAAAGTATTAATGTAAAAAATCTTCCAAAACAATTTTATTTTATTAAGCATCAAACTCTGCAGGATTAGTTAGAATATGGTAAATAAATTCTTCATTTATATTGCAGGAATCTAAATTTTTTTTTTAAAGAAACAATTAGACTGTTCTTATTGTGAATATTCAGAACTGATAAAAAACGAATGAATATATCTTTTGATTATTCTGAATCGATAAAAAGCGAGTGAAGATATCTTTTAATAATACAATAGAAATAGCTTAAAATATTTCAACTTTTTTTTTCATTATTTATTTAGCGATAGAAGTTGACTGCACAATAATCACAACGGTTATTCAACGTTTTTAAGTAAAGTTCTAAGCATTTAACAGTACTAAATTAATTTTTAAATTTGAAAACACTCATTAACTCTTAACAAATCCCATAAAGTTGAAATAAAAACTATTATTTATTTCTGTTTGTTTAATCAGAGTTTTTCTTTGTTTAAAACATATCATTCTTTGGTGGAAAAAATAAAGAAAATTTTTAGTGAGGAAAAATAAAGATTTCTGTGTGAAAAAATTAAGTAAATTTTTAAATAATATTTTTGAAATCAGTAAATATACAATAAGTCAATATCATTTAAAATTATTCCAAAAAAGTGACTGCAATAAAGTTAAACGTGTCTGCTTTACTAAAGTGCACAATTTCTAAATGAAAGAAAATGATGTTCGTATTTAAGTAAAAGTACTTTAAAATGCGTGTTTCACATTTTAATATTATCGAAAATAATTTACATACTGACCTACTCTTTGAAGAAGTCGGTACACATCTATGGTTATTTCATTATATCTAGAGTGCCTGTATTGAAAAGAGTGATGACAATATCCAAGANCCTCCGGCGGTAAAGTTTTTCTGTCCACCAATCAGGAATCGTTTCTCCCTTGTCCACTCTCTTTTACTCTAGGCTCTCTAATTATATCCTTATGACAATACTTCTTAAAACCAACTGATTTTATTAATATTTAGTTCATGTTATAAGAAAATAAGTTTATGTTTGATTAATTTTTCCCCACATTTCTTTTTAAATGTTATGAAAAAAGAAAAAATATGAATCTTGCAGTAATATAGAAAGCGTAAAAATGAAAAAAAGATTTACACGAGCCTGCCAGGATTCGAACCTGGAATCTCCTGATCCGTAGTCAGGCGCGTTATCCGTTGCGCCACAGGCCCACAAGATGGAAGGAATTTCTAGTTTATTTAAACCATAAAAACTAGAAAAACAAATACATATATATTATGAATAAATAAAACACGATATGTTTAGCTTCTTTAATATTTTCTATGCTAGTACAACTGTCTTTAATATTTAAAAAGTTAAAAGATTTTTAAAATTCGTTGATAAAAATTTTTATCTATAAATTTTTTAATGAGTGCTCAACAGATGGCAACTATTGCTTGTAAACAAATCATGGCGGTGTGAATTGAAATTTTATATTTATAACTTTAATAAAATAATATGCATTTAAGCGTTTCCCTATATTTATAATTGTTATGTTGTGTAGGAAGTGCAGGAATCTTTTATTGTCCTGACTATTATGTAATTTACTAGCTGATGATTATTGCCTTAATTGCTGCACAATTAAACATTGACAGGTTTAAAAATTTATGTAAAATATTTTTTATCTTTCTTTCTATTCTTTTACTAACAATTCTGGTTTGTGTACAATGTTCTTTCACTGATGCTATAATTGTATTTTATCGCAAAACTATTTTTTGAATGCATGTTGAAAATGTTTATAGTTACGAGAATAAGCAAAAGATTTAAAATGGAGAACTTAAAAATGAAAAAAAGAATATTACTTATATAGATATTGTTCCAATGAAAAAATGATTCACCTAAGTGTGGAAAAATGCTATATATTTAATATGTTTATTTCTATAAACAAATATAATATTTGGGATACTTAGAGATATTTCTTAAGTTATTTTGCTCGAAATATTACACACAATATTTTGAAAAATGGTACACAATATTTTGATTTTACTTTCAAATAAAGTAAGACATACTAAGGAATTTTTCTACCAATATTTTACTATTAAAAATTAAATCATGACTTATGATTCCTAATATAAAGAGGCTATTTCCACATTGTGATCTCTCGCACTAACTGCATTTACCAAATGGATTTTAAACTTGCAAATTTTTTATCAAAACATAAAGAGGTTTGCTGGGAGTAGTTTCAAGTTATACCCATTAAGTTGGTCCCCTTCTGTGATTTTTTTTCTCCTAAATTTCTCGTGAGCCATTGCCGGGAAGTTGCGAAAACTTGGTGTTCATTTTGCCACCAATCAGGAAACAGTAATCATCCCTAAGAGTTAGTTTTAGCATTTCTTTGTTCTATTGCTAGGAAGATTTCCATATCTGTACCTGCCCCAAAATAATCAAGTTTTTGAGTGTCCATAACGAGGCATTTCCCAATTATCGTAATTAACAGATAATCTACTGTATAATAAAAGAAGTTGCTTGCAAAGGGGGGAAAAAATTAGAATTCTCTAACTTTATTTAAATAATTTTTCATTGCAATTACAATGCACCACAGGAAAAGTCTTGTAAATTTAGAAAGCTATTCAAACATGTTTTAACATTTATCCTTTAATTGTTTACTATAATAAACAATCAAAAATTAATATGACTTACAATATTTTTTGTAAACATAATTTAAGTCATTCTTTTTATTTTTAGAATTTTAATTTTTTTATATTTTTTTTGTTGCAGAATTCTTTCAAAAGGGAATGACTGAAGGATAAAATGCTAATGAAAAAAGTACCATTGTTAAGCCTATTCATATCAACAAGACTTGATATTTTGGTAAACATTAACTTTAGTTAACTTGTCATTGATGTCTTTTTTTTTTTCCCAATCATTACTGTGTATTTTCAATTATGCTTGTACATGAGTTAGTTTTTCCGATTTTGAGTCAATTTATAAAAGATATTATCAGTATATTTTTAAGAAATATTCAAATTTGCTAAACATCATAATGATTTAATAAATTTATTTAAAATCAATCATGTTTAGTTATTATATATTTTGTATTTCACTCCAGTTTATGAATGGGTATTTTGAATAAATCAATAATGATCAATATTAATTTTCACTAATTTTTAAATTACAGAAATTGAATAAACATTACAACAATTCATTATATTTATTAATAATAATTTTTTTTTATGTTAATTTAGGATTAGTTTGTAAAATCAATTTATTATTATCTATTTAAAAAAAAAATACTTGAATTGCTATTGAATAAATTAAATGTTGTAACAATGCTTGTTTTTGAGCAAAATTATTGTAGACAAGCAGGGCCAGCCTTCACACTCAAAAAGGAAAAAAATGTATGAAAATTAAAAATTAGTGCATTTTAAAGTTCAAAATGTTTTAAAAGAACATTTTGTCTGAATGTAAAAATATAATAGCTATATATGGTGGGAATATAATAGTAACATAAGAGAAATATTATAGCAACATATAAATATAATAGTAACATACATGGAGGAAATATAATACAGTGTTTTCACTACAGCGCGAGAACCTCGCATATTTTTTCCTTTTCTCGCAATAAAAAATAATTAACGCGAGACGTTTGCACACTCTATTAATCAATTTCAAAATGTGCGAATTTTGGAAAAAATTTCGTCTTTTGCCGTTTTGAATAAAATTCGTTTCACTTTTCTTCCTTGATATTTCATTATTTTGATCATCGGTCCTTGTTATCTAGCTTCCCTATTTACCAGTATTGTTCAGAACTGGTGCGAACAGCAGAACATCCCCCCCCCCGAACCACGGAACCCTTTCAGAGCACATTTCTCTGCAACCACGTGTTCACTGTAGGTAAGGTTTCTTCATGTAATAGGTTTACATTTTTTGTGCATAAATGTAAAATGGACAAATACCTTGTTAAGGCGTCATCTTCTACTTCGTAACGGACAAATGAAAATGAAACAAATTTCGGTAGAAACGGTTAAAACGAAACAAATACGGATATTTTTCAGCCAAATAAATATAATAGCTGATGAAAAAGTAGATATAGAACATTTTCCATATGATGATGCAGTAAAAATATTCAATTAGAAGATGTTAAAAATGTATTATAATTAAAGAAATAATTTTTTCCCAAGTCTTTTCGTGTTTTTTTAATTTTTAGAAATCTTACTTAACTTTTTGAAATCTCCCCCTGTTTTTGAGAAAGGGTGAGAAATGCGAAATTCTCTCCCATTTTTTTTCTGTAATGAAAACACTGTAATAGTAACATATATAAGAGAAATTTAATAGTAAAATATATAGGAGAAATATAATAGTAAGATAAGGGAAAAATAATAGTAGCATATATAGAGGAAATGTAATTGTAACTTAACAAACTGTAATTAGCACAAGTTATGATTGTAAATAATTCCTTTACAATCTCATACCCCACCTCCCCCCAATATTTGAGAAATATGAAATATTTTTCCTGTGGAAATTACCTGAAGTAGAAATTTTCGAAGTGATGGAATTTTATAAAACTTATATCAGAACTTCAGAACATGACCATAAGTTTGTCTATTTATATATTGAATAAGGTTTTTTTATATGTAATGGTTGACAAAAATCTTTTAATTCTAATTTATTAAACAACTAATTCACTACCTTTGCTACCACTAGGAAAAATATTTTCTGAAACTAGAAATTCAATTGTTATAGACAGTGATGTGGAGAGAAAAGTTTTTGCTAAATAGAAAATTTTCCATTAGATTTTCTGGAAAATTGGAAATGTGAAAAAGGCAATTTTTAATAGACTTGTTATAGGACATATTTGAACATTCTATATTTTCTTTTATTAGTCAATTTCTATATCATTTAAACAAAAACTGCAGGTTATTGTTCTAACTTTGTATTCCACATGAATAAAATTAACTTTGATTCTGTTTTACTTAAATTTGTTTCATTTTTATTTTTAAATTATTAACTTTAAACTATTATATTTATTTTTTCAATAAGGGGAAAACTCAAAATGGCATAAAGATGATGAAATACTCCAATTTTGCATACTTATATCCTTATGTGAACAAGAGCTTATTTTTGCAATACTTTGTTAATTTTGTGGCTTAGATAATTTTTGTAAAATTTACCAGAAAATTTTCTGAAAAACCCACAACTTTGAATTGGAGAAATTTCACATGCGTTAAATCTCCCTTTTTCATGCATTTATGACTTGGGTCATGCCTGCATAACTCTGTTACATAAAACCTCTTATAACTGATTTTATTTAACAGAAACACTATGCAGAAATGTCTTTAAACAATATGTTTGCAAGTAATGTGATTGTTAAAAAGGTTAAATAATCATTGTTAAACTTTCAGTTTTAACATGATTTGCGAATGTATTATGATTTTCATGTAGTATTTTTTTTTCCCCTATAAAACCTTTATTTTCCAGAAAATCTGAGCTATAAAGGTAAATGCCTGTATAAATATTGTGCAAAAGTATTATATTTATTATTTATATTTTCCTTTTTTTAGGGGAAAAATACAGTGCATCACCTTCATTCAGATGCTAGAAGACAAAATTTCTTCAAAATAGTTCGAAAAGCGGCTGGGCATTCTAACTCTGTTTTATCACACTCTACTCTTAAAAATTTGTTGCAAAATTGTAAATCAGTATGTTTTTTATTAGTTACATTATTTGTGCTTTTTATGTATAGTGTTCTACTTCATTGTAAATTGGACATACTTTAAAAGAAACGAATATGATGAATATGAAAATAACCAGTCTTAGAATTGTCAGTAACAGTAATCAGTCATTCGGATTCGGGAGTAATTCTAAAATCGATTACAATTACTTGTTTTAAAATTTTCACATTTTAGTCCAACTGACATGTCTCCATCCTCATTCAATGATTATTTTTTGCTCCCAAAATCTAACATTTGGCATTTAAAATAAAAATGAAAGTTTTCTGATTAAAAATGGCATAGTATGCATTAAATATAATCTGGATTTTGGGGAAAAGTCAGGGAATTTTTTTTTCTTTCTGAAATTGAGTGAAAACCCTAAAAAAATTTTAAAGTAGTCATTTTTTAAATTTTTTTTTTTGAAAAGCATATTATAAATTTCTTATACACTTTCTTAATGCTTTTGAAACTTGCAAAACATAGAAATTTTCTTGTAAACTGAGACTGTATTTAAATTGCACAAGTACTTATAAATAATTTATGCCTCTTTACATATTAATTTGATGTCTTTATTTTTTATGCAGATAAACAATTTGAAAAAATAACTGCATTGTTTGTGCACTATTCTTACATGTTTGAAACATCACATTCTAGTTAGGAAGCAACAAAATATTATTTCCTGCATAATAAAATCATTATTATTTTCTAGTAAACTTCAAATAAAATATTTTATGTTTTTTTGTTAAACCTACCAAATTTTGTTTTGTTAACAACTTCTTTATTAAAAATTTTTATTTTATTTTTATTATTATGTAGGTGAGGGAACAAATTGATACTTTTCTTACATACGTGCAATTATCAGAACAAGATGTTTCAAATCGACTTTTAATGTGCAAGGATATTGAAAATGCCTTGAGGACAACATTTCCTGAATCGTCAGTGCATCCTGTTGGTTCAAGTGTTAGTGGCCTGGGCTTACGAGGCTGTGATCTAGATTTGTCTTTTCATTATTCTGCCTCAAATCCTGTAAGTGTTCAAGTTTGAACTTTCTATCTATTACAGTTGATCTCTCTGCAAATGGAGGTCAAAATTAACAAAAATATGCTTTTTAAGAATATATATATGCATCAGATACTTTAATTAACAAACTTATATTAAGTAAAATTGATCTTAAAACATACTTTTTATCTGTGTATTTATAACTACTGTTACAACAATCGTTTATCTGTGTATTTATAACTACTGTTACATCAATCGTATTCCATTATTTCTATACAATATTTCTTCTTTTTTTATGGCAGGCATTATATGCTTTTCATATTGATATTGCAAATTGTGTAATGACTTCATGACAATTTTTTTCCTGTTTAAAATTTATTCTAAGACAGCTGATTGTTCAGGATATATGTATGTTGACTTGTATAATTGCAAAGCATGAAAATTAATTTTTCAACTGCATTAAATTGCTCTATAAGAAAGAAATGTTGCTTAAGGGATGTTTCGGTTTCATTATTCAAAAGAGTTACAAGCAGCTTTTAAACTATCCTGATTGGGTTTTCAACAAATTGTTGTGTAATCAAATTGTTACACTTGTATCAGATCTGTTCAAATACAATCCAAAAATGTTTTGAAAGCTAAATCGGGGGTGGAAATGATCAATTTGTAATCAGATCCATTAACTTCTCAAAATTCTGAATGCACATTACTCACAAAAATACTTTTTCCATCCATCAAGTATTAGTGATAGATTGCTAAATCTCACAAAATGGTGCCTTCAAAATTTGTAAATACATAAAATATTGAAAATAAAGCACTTACAACTAACTATTGGAAGGAAAACAAATGAAAATTACAATAGAAAAAATATAGTTTTATTTATTTAGATTTTCCTTTATTGTTTATTTGTCCTCATAAAACAGCTAACAAACAGAAAAAATTAAATATACTAGCTTCAGAAATCGGATATCTCTCATCACTATTATTGTCTGATTTGCTTTTTACCTAGTTGAATTGCTGACATCACTATGGATTGTTAAGTTAAAAGGTTTGAGAAGAATTGGGGGGGGGGACAAAAGGAAGAAGAAAAGAATCAGTTGGACTTTCAATTAATTTTTATTTCTGAACGAAGGTGAACAAATAAATTGAAAGTTACCCACAAAGATAATGCGTCTTTTTTTTTTTTTTTTTTTTTTTTTTTTTTTTTTTTTTTTCATCAGCTTATGCTTAAGTTTTGAATGAATTTTCAAAAAAGGAAAGAAAAATAAAACAGTACTCTCGATTATATGTGGATGGGTTTATATTTGAAAATATAAGCTGTATTTTTAACTTTTTAAACTACGTTTAGATTTAAGAACTTTGCTATTTATTTATTAAAGCTTTTCATTTAATTTTTTTTTAATTTCAATTATTATTAAATCTTGTTTCAAAAGATGATTTATACTCTTTTTAGAATTCTCCAGCGCAAAACATTGTTGTAACTAATGTTGATGTCTCCTCTGGAAAAGTTCCTGCTTCAGATTTTCCATACCTTCCTCTTAAACAGCAATTAATTTTTATCCAGAAGGTGTTGAAAGAATCTGGTATAACTGAAGTCACAACTGTAGTACCTGGTCGCTTTCCAATATTAAATTTTAGTTGTAATGATCTTGGGTGCGATCTTTCAATCAATAACAGGTAAATTTTGCTTTAAAGCTGTCATAAATTTTGTTACAGTTTTGGTTGGTAGCAGGGCCATAACAGACTAAAAGCATAAAATTTGTCCTGGAAACTGAAAAAATGATTTTCTATCTGCATTTTAATCCCAAGAGTATCTCTCTATACTAAAAAAATTGTGAGTGCTGCTCCTGTTTTGAGTGTTATGTTACATTTTGTGTTGTTGTGCAAAACAATAAGACTTTAAAATTGCAAATGTGAATAGAAAAATGTGCAAAGATCACAATGGAATTTTTAAGAAAATTAACATTCAATATTTAGTTCAAGAGTTATTAACTGTTAAACTTGTGAAAAAAATATGTGGACCACTCTGCAGTACACGGAAACGCTATTACAGAATTGATATGCGACTTGTTGAAATGCCATTTTTGTTTATGAACTTTACACAAGTTTTTTTTTTCAACTTTCTAAAGTTATAGTTATTTTTAATGCTTTTCCCACCCCTCTTTTCCTTATAATGATTATTTTATGGAGAAATTAGTTGTTGGTGTTGGGAAATTTATTTCTTTTGAGATCCTTATTTTATCAGCTTTCGCTTGAATTGATATCAAAATTTAACAAACGCGAGGAAGATTAGATGTTACCAGATATAAATCGTAGCATTTTTATTCAAATTTTTAAAAATATGAAAAAACATACTCGTAATTCAAGACAGGTAAAAATTGTTTTCTATTTGATTTGTTATAATGATTTAAGTCTTGTTGATGAGTTCATTTCGTAACAAAAACGACTAACATATTAAAAAATCATTCTTACATAAAATTAAAATAAAAGTATATTTTATTAACATTTTACACAACTAAATATAATTGTTTGTTTTGGAGAAAATATTTTCTTATACAAAATAGCAGCACCAAAAGGTAACCAAAAATTAAAGCACCAAAGGTCCCCAAAAATTAAAGTACATTGCACTTCAATAAAATTTCTCTAACTTTGCTTAAACTATCAAAGTTTTTAGTGTAATGATTATAAACTCTCTACTTTTCTCATTTAATTTTGACTGTTAAAATTAGCAATTGTCACTACTTGAAAATCTTTTTTTATGTGCAATGATACTTTCTTATCTGAATCAGATTAGATCCATTTGTTTGCTCATCGTAAATACATCCAAAACATATTCAGAAGGTCCTTATGTACCAAGTCAATGCTGTTAATCAGATGTTACAAAGTTGCTTTTTGTATGTTAAATAAAGTTGTTTATTTATTTATGTATAAGGATGAAGCATAAAAATTTAATTTTTTATTAGTAAAATTTTTAAAATCCTGTTGTCTTTCCTGCTGTAAATCCTGTAATTTTTTTTCACTTCTTTAATTTATATTTATTTTGTTTTATAACTGGCTTTGAACATGCCAACTGAATTCTGAGTTTACGATTATCAAAGCTCACGCTCGTGGCCTCATAATTTTAAACCTAACCCAGTAAGGCAAAAGAACTCTTTGATCAAGCATTGAGATAAGTTAATGTTTGTGAAGGACTTTTTTGTTTTAACTTACCAACATTTGCGTTACATGGAGAGGATTTAACGGTTAGCCTGACAGCAAGATGATTCTAACCCATGATCCATCTTCCAGAGCATATTTTATATAAGTATTGTAGTCAGTGTGTGCACGGAAATTTTTTTTTATCAACCAGCCACTGTTGGGATTCCAACCTGGGTCACTCATTGACATGGTTTTCCTCTCCTAGGTCACCACCTCATTTAGGGGCAAACTCTCTATCCCCTGGGCCACAGCAGTACTCTTTGAATTTTATTTTTTTTTATAACCGTCATTGAACAGCCGACCCAATTTTGAAGTTTACGACCACTAATGTTTAACTCTGTAACCTTGTAATTTTGTACCCCATTCAGAAGACAGGGGAACTCCTGGATCAAGTATTGGAAGAAATTTGCCTTCATGAAGGGCTTTCTTGTAGAACAAGCCTGCATTTACATTAAATGGAGAGGAAAATCTCCCACGGTTAGCCTGATGACAAGGAGACACTTACAAATGGTCCATCTACCACTAAGGATAATTTACATCACCACTGTGGTCAGTGTGAGCTGTTTGGAATTTTTATCAACCAGCTATCGCCGGGATTTAATCCTGGGTTACCTCATTCTCTATCCCCTGAGCCAACACTGTTCTCTTTAACTATGAAAAAAGATTAATGAGAAAAAAAGACTTTTCTATTGACAAAACCGAACAGTGGCTTTGCAGTTTCTAAGAAAAACTTCATTACTATCCCCTTCCTTAATGCACAAAAAATATAATTTTGTAAGCTTTTTGAGGAAATCTGTCTTTTAAATGCTAGTTTACATTTTTGATTCTCAAAACATCCATTTTCACAAATATACTAATATATTAACTTGCTATTATTTTCTTAGTCTAATTGTTTGATTTCCATAAACTACTTACGTCTACTAAATATCTAGTGTTTTTCTCTAAAATTGTGGAACATTTACATACATAATTGTTTAAAAAAAAAAACAGAATTATCTGCTGTTTGTTTCTTCGAAGGAATTTAACTAAATAGTATAACACTTTTTATTAGGAATTTCAATCTGGCCTTGTAACAATTGTCCCTATCTCTCCTGTGAGCATTGCTTTGGATGATGGGCAAAAATAATCTGTGTGTCTAAATAATCTTTACTTGGTCCACAGTTTCTGTGATTATGCTTCCAATTCTTAAATGATATTTTCAAATTACAGAAATCGAACTATACAAATTCCCATTAGTGTTTTTATGTTTCTGTAGTTTGTCTTTTTATTTCCGCTAACTGACTTGAGTTTGGTTTGTGTTTAGGTCTGCTCTTCAAGGAACAAGATTAATGCAAGCTTGTAGTAAACTGGACCATCGAGTTGCACCGTTGTTTCAACTTATCACTTATTGGGGGAAACATTTTTATCTGATTGGAGGACCACTCAAGTTCAAAAGTTATGCTATATTTCTAATGATTGTGTACTTTTTGCAGAAAAGATATCCTCCTATTCTTCCTGCACTACAAAGTGTACTACAGAAAATAGGTAATTTATGTTCTGTTACCAGATATATTCGAGCTGAGGGGTACCCAACCCATGCATACAGTTACCACTGTATATTTAATTACCTTCAAGTTCTCTTTTCCTTATAGATAATATCCTTATCAAACAAACCTCTAAAAGTTATTTTTAACCCCTTCGAATGGCAGATGGAGAAAGAAGCCCTTTCCCAAACTTTGTGTTTATTCATACAGAAGAGTACATATACATACTAATACAAGACATAATTTAAGAGTATTGCATTGAGATCTCATTCATGTGATTCTATTAGAGTCTGAAAGACTTGTTTTATATACAATATTGTGGGCCATATGGGGAGTATCTCGTAATCACATCTATGTTATCGTGCAAGGTTGCCACTCCACAGGGAATTTGAAAATCACCTGAAGTAACAGAGAAATGCAGGGAGTTTTAATTTTTTCTTTACAAACTGGGGAAAATGCAGGGAATTCTGTTACTTATTTTCGTCTTTTAAAAAATGGTGACTACTCATTGTGTAATCTATGAGATATTTAAGGATGATATTCCAACTATACTAAGCTATTTCATTTACTATAGCTTTATTTAAGTATCTTCAGCTGTTCCCTTTTTTATCCAGCAATTAAGACTAGTATAGGTAGCCCAATATAGCTCCCACAAGAATGCAGTAATTGTGTTTCCTCATAATATATTGTGCATAATACGTACAAGGAAAACACATTGAATTTTTTTCTCCAGATTTTAATGGCAACCCTGTCATGGTCAGGAAGAAGTTAAAGATTAGCTGCTGACTCCCTGTTACAAATGAATATGGGGCAGAAGTAATGGTCACCACCCCCCACAAGGCAACTAAATATGAAAAATGGCTATTAGATACTTGTTTGTTGGTCACCACCTGATCACAACTTTTTTTTATGAGAATGTATCCCATGCGGTGGCGTACGCAGAATTTTTTCATGGGGGGTGTTCATAATTTTCTGAAACTACTGAAAGAAATTCGAGTCTGTAATAAAGCACTATTATTTCCCTAATTTAGACAGCTAGACAATTTTGACTTTTTATTTAGACAACATTGTTTGGTTAAATTTTGATTTGATTTTTTAAGTTTAAGAGCATGATGTAATATCTTCTGAAAAAAGTCCAATGTCATATGGGTGGGAAGTAACACTTTGAGGGCCACTTTCACATTCATCAGATCTTGTTATGCTAGAAACGTTTTCTTCAACGAAAGTATCACATATCTGTACAACAGAAAAACTTACATTGATACTAGATGCTGTCACCTCACTAATTTCAGGTCGTGATTTTTTCTCAAAATAATTAAAAATTGTTAAATTCTTACGTTTTGACATCCTAAAGATCCAAGAACAGTAAATATATATACTGGCACAGAAATAAATGCTATTCTCAGGGCCGGCGCTTACGCGGGGACCTAGGCCATTCAAATTTTTGGGGTCCTTCGATTAAGTTGTTTTTCTCGTATATTTTTCATTTATTCAAATATAAAAGTATTTATATATCTTTTCATTTCAGAAAGCATGTTTAAAATTAAAATAAATAATAATAAATTGAATTTTACTTTATTTTGTTAAATTAGAACTAAATTTTAATCATAACATTTTGAAAAAATTTTAATATATATTTAAAATTGATTTTTTTAAAAACAATCATTGTTTTTCTTAATTTTTTAAAATTTATTTTCAAAAAAATCCATTTTAAGGGGGCCCCTAATTATTTGATATTACATCATCAACTGTACTCCGTTCCCCCTTTTATATAATTTTTCACCGCATCTCCAAAATTCTCGAATTGTCTCAAAGATGACAGCACGTCTAGGATTACAGAATCATCGCGTAAAGATCTCGCGAATGACAGCCAGTCTCGAAAACTATACTGGCCGGACAGAAAGGAACCACTCCGTAACAGTATCACGTGAATTTGGTTTCAAAAGTACAGAGAAATACCGTGAGAAAAAAAAGTAGGCATAAGGCAGATAAAAATATATTGTCTTTAAAAATAATAGCTCGCATAATTTCTAATAAAATTTCTATTTTTGCCATTTTGTCTGAGCTCAAGGGGGGTGTTTAAACCCCTAAACCCCTCCCTTGCGTACGCCACTGATCCCATGTATCATTTTTTAAAATGTATGCTTTCAAGTTTTTGTTTATTATACAGGAAAGTTGTTACTGTCTTCAGAACATACAGGTTATTATACTCTGACTCAAAATTTCAGAGGGACCGGTCTTCATAAAATGTTTCATACCAATTCTAAAAATAAATAAAAATTCATTTTTGGCCGTTAATATTTAAAAATAATCTAATTATTATAATTTTATCATGATGATTTCAGATTTATTTTATAAGGAATAAGTTTGTTGTTTGTTTATATACATAAATTTTATGTTGCATTATTGGTTCAAAATTCGAACCTTAAATTTTATTAGTTGAAAATGTTATGTACTACGTATATTTTTCATAAACCTATTTGGGAAGATCAGGACTGCTTTTTCTTTGTTTTAGGAATAAACACTGTAGTGTTTACCATATTTTAAAAATTTTTTTAAAATAAATACTTTAAGCTAATGATATTAATAGTTTTTTAGTATAGTTTTTAAAGTTGTAATTTTCGAAAAAATCGACACTGATCAGTAGAAAAATTTATTAGTTTTGCCCTTTGCAAATAAATAAACTGTTTTGTCAAAAAAAAAGTCATTAGAATTTGTAATACTCTTTTTTTTCCAACATATCTATCTACGAATTCTACATATATGTGAAAAATAAATGATTGAAGTGACCTAATCTAAGACCAAATCTGTTAGACATTCACCCAAATTTTTTTTTTTTTTTTGGCCCATCAATCCAAATCTGCTGAAGCTTTAAAAAAATTTCATCAATAAAACTAGTTTGTTTATATATAGATATAGATATAAATAGATAGATAGATAGACATTTGGTCATTGCTCCTGCTTAACTCTTCCTTCAAAATTGAAATTTTCACAAATTTTTATTAGTTTTCTCCAAAGATTTTATTTTTTAATTTGCAAAAGTAGAAAGTCGTTTTATTATAGATATACTCTTCAAGATCTTAAGTAAAATTTTTCGTTACAATGACTCTTCCATTATAACAACTGATACACGATGTCCTGTTTTCTATTTCATAGATTCAATATTATTTTGGTATCCATTAGAACACACAAACTAAACCATTCATTATAATATTGCAATCAAAACTTTGTTTCACTTTTTATTTTATTTTTTCAAGAAAATCTCTAAAACATCTTTTGTTTTGTAGTTTTCGAAAAGCAAGTTATTTAGTGAAAATGGTTGCTCATATACTATTTTTTCTTTGTGATTTAGTAGTATTGTTTTATTTAAAATATCACTTGTAAGTACAGTGCACAAAAAAAATTGTTTTACTTAGAATAACTTTTGATCTAATGGTTGGACCTTTATATCAACTCAATTTGAACAGTTTGAGAGAGTGACCTCAAATATGCCAATAATTAATAAGAACCGATGATATTTTAAGTTATGAAATCATACATAAAACGTACTTTCCCTGAATAAACATGCCTTTTTCGACAGCTCTGACCCTCCACTAAAACCATTCACAAATCATGTATGAGGTTTATGCATATTGCCTCACCCACACGATTCATTATTTAAATTTTTTTGGTAATTAAGTCATTGTGTGAAAAAGATATTCAATTATAATTTTTATGGTTAAGGAATTCAGGGGTGATATGCTTATTTATTATTTTAAGCAAATGCAGTATGATAGACTTTTGCAGTTACGCAATTATTGATTTATCTCTTTCATGTGATTTTAAATATTATTTATTCCTATCATTACGACAATAATCATATAGAATTTTTAAATGATGAGTTGAGAGATCGTTCACAGAATTCATTGGCATATTCACAGTGTTTTCATTTTGATATTATTGAAATCAATTTTGTTCAACATATTGATCATATTTTTTTGAGAATCAATTTTGTTCAACATGTTTTTTGTATGAGGGATTATTATTTAGTTAGTTAGTACTCCAAACATATCAGATTGTCACCGTAACATTGCTACAAAAATTTGATCAAACCAATACAGATTATGATTGCAATGTACATAGCTGCCAACTCTATTTGATTTTCCAATAGACTACTGGATTTTACCAATTTCTCCTGGTCTACTAGTTTAATTAAAATGCTCCTGGTTTTTGTACATTTTAGATAATTCCCTAAAATTGAGTAAGTTTCCTAAAAAGAATCACTCTTTGAGTAGAATTTTTGTACAGATTATTGCTTCCTTGCTTGTATATTTAAATAAGTATTTCTAATACATAATGAAGCAAACCTCATTTATAGAAATCAGTTTAGAACTTTTATTGTTCTAAAATATACAGTGTTTATTTTTATTCAAAACTCTCTTCTTAAATTAATTTTAAAAAATCTTTTAACTATCTTTGATGAATTAAATGCATATTAATATTTGAGTATGTTTAATGTCAATCATAAGTGGAAAATATTGCAATTTTTCTATTTTGCTGACTATAAAGTTTCCCATGTGTAAAATATTTAGTACATTATGCAGCAATTATCATGAAATTTATGTTATTTTGTAAAATCTACTGGATCTACTTGGCACCTATGAATTTATATAAAATAAGGAGTTGACCGTACTTTTTAAATGTGATAATCAATAGCAAAAATTATAGGTAAAGAATTTATGTCTTTATAACGTTTAATAAATGTTAAAAATTGATATTACTATTCATAAACCATTTATTAATTTGATTAGTCAAATAACAGTAGACATAATTTAAAACTTGTGTTTAAAATAATTTTTTTTCCACAGATTTAAATGAAGACAAATATTTGTTTTCTGAAGGAAAAGACACTTCTGAAGTTTTCTCGCCTTCTTCAAACTCAGAAAATTTAGGTATTGTTTTTTATTCATGTTTTTTTATCATATTTATTTGGAATATTTTAAAGTAGAAAATTTTTAGAATATACTTAGTGGAATTTAAATTTAAACCACATTATGAATGAAAATGCTATTACATTCTCACCATTTTCCATCTCAGAATATTTAGAAATTTAATTTTATTTATTTCCCTTGTTTTTAATATAGTTTAAATAACTTTAAATATTTTAATGAAGCATTTTATGAAGTAAATGTGTTTTGTCATTAGCGATTCCATGTCACTTGTCGGATTATCGAACATTATAATCTATTATACAATTTAAGTTTTTTTTAAAACTATTTTCTTGGTGTAAGAAGTATAGGTTTCAATAATGCAACTACACTTCTGCTAATCATGAGGACTCATAAAAGATAAATTATTTTCAAAATCTTAAGTATATTCATAAATCTAAAATCATTAAATAAACAAAAAAGTACAACTTGTGTATAAGGCAGCTGCTGAGCACAACATAGCATATTAGTTGGAGTGAAAAAAATTTGCGCCAGTTGGGTAGAAGAAAAAGGCCATCTAAGCTGTTAAGAAGCCCTTGAGATTGCTTACCCTTAAATACTGGAGAAAAATTTGCACATCTTCTGTAAGTTGTTCAAGTTCCCCATGTATTTGAAATGGTTTACAAACCTTGGAAAGTGGAATTTGTGGATCTTGGCAATCTGCACTTTAGGGAACTATTGTGTCAAAGCTTTTTTCGGTGGCTGCTGAAATCTAATATATCTGCGAGTTTGAATCGCTGCAGCACAAAGTTATTTCTGTCAGCATTCCGTCTTTACAAAATATCTTTTGTTTAGAATATTAATTTATTTGCATGTGTCACTTGTTGGACTTTACTGTAAAAGAGTCACGCACAAACCTTCTGGAAATTTGCTTTTTCGTCCGAACTGTCTGAAATATGCTGCTGTTTATTGAATGCTGATCAAGAGACTTCATGGACACAGAACTCAAAAATGGGCAGTTTTTAAGGTATTGCCATATAAAATTACCATTTAATGCATAGCAAGCAGAGCCTGTTATTCATACATAAATAGTCTATTTATCAAATTTCTTTTTAAATAGTTTCTAATGAACCATTTAAAAAGTAATGTGTCTTAGATATTTAACTAATTTTTCCTATTTTAATGCTTTTCATTAAAATTTGTTTTTCAAAGAAATAGGATAAATATGACTATGTACGCTTAAAAAATTAGCTTTGCTTGCTATACACAAGTAAGATTTCAAAGTAGCTGTGTCAAATGAATTAACTGAGCCATATCAACATTTTAGGCTATTTGATCAAAAGCCAAATTTTATAAGGTTTGTGCAGGTTTTCTTTTCTAATACTTTTAATTGAAACTGTTCATTTTTGTGTTAATTCTCATAAGACACTTTGTATTTTCTTTTAGAAATGTTGTTGCGAGAATTTTTCTTCTTCTATGCAAATTTTGATTTTACATCTGTTATCTGTACCTTAGATAGAAATGTATGGGATGGAAAATCCTTCATCATAAAAGAGCCTACATTTGAAGTAAGTCTTAATTATTTGCTTCTTTTCTATTTATCTCTCTATAAGGCTTTTTTTTTTAATATAATCCATTTTTTATTCATTTTTAATTTTCTTCCGTTTTGATCGTAGTCAGCTTAAAATTAAAAATAATTAACATATTAGGAATCACTTGATATTTAAATACCTACTTCTTATATGGGTTCAAATCCTGACTCAGGTTGCTAAACCCTATCTTATTTTCAACTTACAAGGGAAACTAGGGAAGTGTGACTCGCCAATTTTGAACTAAACTGGTGGGATGTATGCCTTATGAGGAATAATTTTAGGGAACAACATTCGTTTCGGCCCATAGAAGGTCCTGTGAGAGATAAAAAATAATTCAATATATAGAAAAATCGGTATTTTATTACTTCAATGCAGACTATTAGTTATTGTAATTGTCTCATAATCCAATTAATTTGGAATTAATTTGCTAATTAATAAATTAATCAAAAAATTTATTAATTATTAATTAATTGTTGGTTAATTGTTGATTAATTATTAATTAATTGTTAATTAATTATTAATTAATTAATTGATTTGCAATTACATACTCCGATTAATTTGGAAAGTTTTTGGGAAAAAAAATTTAAAAAATTTGATGTCAATTTTTTTTTTTAAATTAACCTAACAGGTTTTTCTGAAAAACTACAGATATATAAAATTTTCGAAATCAATTTTGACAATAAATATGCATTATATAGTACGTGAAAGTACCACAAAATTAATTGGAGTATGAGACAATTACAATAACTAATAGTCTGCATTGAAGTAATAAAATACCGATTTTTCTATATATTGAATTATTTTTTATCTCTCACAGGACCTTCTATGGGCCGAAACGAATGTTAATTAATTTATTAATTAGAAAATTAATTAATTATCCAATTAATTACAAATTAATTGGAGTATGAGACAATTACAATAACTAATAGTCTTCATTGAAGTAATAAAATACCGATTTTTCTATATATTGAATTATTTTTTATCCATCACAAGACCTTCTATGGGCCGAAACGAATGTTTCCCCCTAAAATTATTCCTCATAAGGCATACATCCCACAAGTTTATTTCAAAATTGGCGAGTCACACTTCCCTAGTTTCCCTTGTTAGTCTCCTGTGGTGTCTAATGTTTTGTCCCACTTTCACCCTGCTCAGACAAATTTCCTCTTGGCATCTTCCCACCCCCACCTTATGTTACATAAACTTCTGTTTTTCTTGAAACAGTGTTAAAAATAATATAAATAGTAAGTTAAATTTGAGTCTGGACAGCTCTGGGTTTAACTTGCTTACCTTTCTATGAGATACCCCAGGTTTAAATCCTGGTAAATGGTGCAATCCTGCAATGGCTGGTAAATTCATATATCTCTCCATTAGCAGACATATCCTAAATTAGAGTCTCTTTGCTGTGGGGCTGTTAGAATGCGAGTTTTTGTGATTTTCATCTTCATTTTTTTGTAATGCTAATGTGGATTTATTCAAAGTCCATCACTAAGTTGAGAGATTTATCCAGGAGTTCCCTTGACTTCTGAGTTGGGTTCAAAATTCAAGGTTGCTGAATTGAAGCTTTGATTTGGCTGCTTTGATAACTGCAAATCTGATTTAAACTTATTGTCCGAGACCAGTGATAAAAGAAGTTAGATGTTCATCAGATAAACTGAGAGAGATTTGTGTCATTTAGCTATCCATATCCAAAAAGTTAGTTTCCTGCAAAAAGTCTTCCACAAAGACAAGTTTTTCTCTATATTTTATTAAGAAGGATTTTTTTTTATGTCTTCTTAGTAAAATTCAGATCCTGATTATATGTTATATCAATTATAGTTTGAGCTCATTTGAAAATTTTGAATATAGATACTAAGTATATATACTGTTCTCAATCGTTAGATATCTCTAATGACTGAGATACAAATCGTGAGTTAAATAAGTAAAATATGGAGATCATAGTTTTGAGTTCCTTTACCATCCATGGCATGCTACTATAGATGAATGTTACTTCTTTGTAAGTCTCGTATGGCTGCAAGTGTTCCATGATACTGGACTCAAGAAGTCTGTTGTCTTCTTAGCATCTTCTATAAAGCTTTGTAATGCAGCAGTTTGTTGTCATTTATGATATAAAATTATACGGCATTGCTGTTTTGTTCTTTATTTTATTATTCTTTATTTTATTTTATTATAAGTTGAAATTTATAACAGTCTTTGTTAATAATTCTTTTTCATGTCTTATTTATAAAAGTTCATGTCTTTGTTTATAAATATTGTTTAAATTCAAGCTTATTGCACATTTATCCAGCTTATTACATTCACACTTAACATGTTTTAAATTGCTTACAGTTAATTTTTTGAATATGAGGCTTAGCATGCCAAAGCCTGCTATTCTTCTCTACTTGTTGCACCAATCATAAGCAAAAAGATCAAGAGCTGTTGAATTAATGAATAAGAAACTATTTAACTCTCTTCCTACTGTTCGTTAAAGCAAGGGTGTTTTAAAGTTGACTTATTCACATTTCTTCAGTTCTTCTGAAAATAAACTGTCCTGACCTTTTAAAGTTTATGGAGAGGAAAATAACATGCTAGAAAATGAAATTATTTAATGCTTTGAGTTCAATGAAACTGCAAAATTGGAGAGTTTAAAACAATTTCCAAAAAGCCAGAAAGATTCAAAATGTGAAAATATTCAGTCTTTTTTCATGTTTGTTTCTTTAATTGCTAAAACTTTATTCAGTTATTAAAATTTGTGAAACAGAACATTTTCATACAAAACATGTTATCTCTAAATATTAGCAGTTTTCACATGGGGGAAATAAATTGAACATAGCAAAAGAATTTTTTTTCTTTTTCAATAGCAGAATGATTTTCTTATTTTTGACAGCTTCTTATCTTGAAGCAGCTGTTATACATAGCATAAAGACATGATAGCTTTATTTTTGCAGCTGAATACAATTAATGTTCAAGATCCATTTAACCTTAGTTGGAATGTGACAACTGGCGTCGATTGGAAACACAGCAAATCCCTCATTAAATCTCTGCTTTCTGCTTGTGAAGCTTATCATGAAAGTTCAGATCAACCAATAACCAATCAGAACTGGGGACTTCTTGCCATGTTGGATCGCTCTTCTGCAAATTACTCATTTGCAAGAAAGGAGACAGTAGAAATGAAAATTCAGTTGGATAAAACAGATGAAATATCAGAGAACTGGATACAAATCTGTGATAATGTTTTCTGCTTTCTTCAAGATTGCTTGCTTTTTGAGTGCCATCCTGTTGATTCAAAAACCATCAAGTTTCAGATTGACAAAACTGCTGTAATCAATAAAACAATAGCTTATAATAAAAAGTACGGTAAGCTTCGAACTTTCGAGAAAGTTGATAAAACTTCAACTACTGATAATGTAACAAATATTTTATTTAGTCACAGTATGTATGTTACTGTTTTAGAAACTTGGCGGGGTAGAAGTAATTATTTTTATCAGGATGATATTGAAAGTAAACAGATTTTTGTTGGCACTGAACAGCAAATCTCAAACCAAATTTTAGAAAAATGTGTTGAAAATAGTGAAGAAAAATTTATTTTTATCTGTGATTGTAGTGTTATTTCCATTGGCAAAAATATTTTTCTTAATATTATCATGAGAGCTGTAAACAAACCTGTATTTATACCAAAATTAAGAATTTTTTTAAAAGAATATTTTCTCAAGTATTCAAGATTTTTATAGATAATTCTGATTTTGATCTGAAATCGATGTTACTTGTAAATATCTTTTAAAAGAATAATAGATATATTGTTAATAAATTATTGTCTTCGACTGTTGTGTTTTATTTATAGTATTGTCTTAAATAGTGAACATGATACTTCTAAAAAATTACAGTTAAATTAGTCTGTAAATAAAATGTTTTATTTTTACCTGTTTTAATATGATTTAATTCTTTCTTTTTTTCTTTTTTTTTTCATTAAACATGTTTGCTTACTTGAAACATGTCACTGATATTTGTGTTTTTAAATGAAGCTTACTTTTAATCAGATTTATTAATGTGCTCAATTCTATTTGTAGGTTTTAAATTTGCAATAACAAATGCAACAATTTCTTATTTCTACTTTATGCAATGTTTCTTTGTGAAATTTTTTTTTATTGTTTTCCTAAATATTTACCGAACATCGTCACATATTTTTACCAAAAAAAATTTCTTTTTATGATAGTTCATAATAGAAAGTTATGATTCCAATGAATTAAATACATTGTTTTTCTTTATTGCAATTTTGTTTTTGTTGCATATAGATATATTCATGAAATGTTAGTTTAAATTAAACCAATATTATATACAAACTATACCTGCAGTGAAAACAAATATAAAAAATTGTTTCATCTTAAGTGAAAGAAAATATAAGAGTTTGATGTCAGAGCTTTAAAAATGTAGTGAAATATTTCATTCACAACACAATCGCTTGATTCATTTTTCATTTTTTTTAAACTGTAACACATACTTTTCACTTCTCGTTTTTATTCAATGACAGTTTAAGATTGCTCGTTTTGTAGTTTGCTAGTGTCTTGGTCTTTCAGTAATTGCTTATAGTTATCAGCTAATAATTTATTTGTTTTATTTATTTATGAAGGCATTTTTTTTTCTTTTACCTCAGAAATAGTTTTTATTATAATAAAAATATTTTTGGTTACGTCTCTGAGTAGTTGGATAGTTTTTCAGTTTTTGTCATGGATTTAATACTCAGTTTGTTGTCACCAACCATAGTGGATTTCTACCTGCTGTAATATCTTGCCTTGTCTTGTTTTTGATCGCCACATTAATGCAGTCAGCTTACAGCATTCTAACATTCACAGAGAAGCTTCATATATTTGAACCTATTTGAAAAGTTAAGGGTACTCCTTAGCTGTGTATCAGTATCTAAAAAGAATCTTTCTTCTGTGGAGGACTTGTTGATTGCAATAACTATGTATTGGTTATAGGAAATGGAAAAGCAAATTTCTTTTATTCAGGCTGATGACTATTAGACTTTAATATTTTTTTTGTGTAGTTCTCAAAATAATGTTATCTTATACAGTATTGAAATGTTATGTAAGTCCAGCTGCCATACCAGCCCGTGTCAAAAACACACTCGTCTTTTTTAGTCATCTTGGTCTAATACTTGGTATAAGTTGCATAATTTCCTTGTCCATGGATGCCTATAATTTTTTAATCTGATTAGTTAGCTTGAAGTCTTTTAATTGATTAAATACTTATTTTTTATTGTTTGTCTTATGACAAAATGTCTATCAAGTTAATTAGGCAGCTGGATTGATTTAACAAACAATTCCCTGATTACATATTCCCATTTTTTATACTATCATTGCAAATCGCTATTTGATTGTCTCCTTCTTTTAAGAGTTTAGTATCTTTATAAATATTAGCTAACTATATTGAGATTTTGATAAAATTAGTTTTGAGATCCATTGGAAAGTAAAATTTCGTGATAAAGAGTGCTAACTGCATCTTTAAAAAAATTAACTTTCTGTACTGTAAATACTGACATCAAACAAGATTTTCTTTCTGCTCAAAAAATGATTCAAAATAGCTAAACAACAAGGGCTTAGCAGTAAGTTTCCCTATTTGAATTTTATGATCATATGTTAATTTTTTGAAAATATAAATGTGTCGGGCTGTAAATTCATAGAATTTTGCTACCGTTTACACCTGAGGTCTACAAATATTAAAAAACATCTTTTCCCTTGAAAAGCTATCTTTTTATTAAAGACTTCGTGGAATTGATTAATAATTTACACTTATAACCAAATTAAAGTGAACAACTAAATTAAAATCTTCAGAATGAATTATTGTTCTGAACATATGCTTACAGGGCTGCTAACTTTCTTCGCTTTTTTGAAAAACTGCTTCTAGAGGTAGTTAAGTTTAGTTTATGCGTGATTCTTTGTCTTGCAAAGTTAATTTAATGATATTTTCTAACCACTACACGTAAATGATTTTTATTTTATTTTATATTATATCTGTCGTTGAACATCCGACCCAATTTTGGGTTTATGACTACTAATGTTGAACTCCGTAGCCTTGTAATTTTGAACCAATCTAGAAGACAAGGAAATTCCGGGATCAGTACCCCCAGAGGTATTGATTTATTACGGGAACATGGAGGACTTTGCGACTCGACAGATTTAACATGAATCAGTCACCATTTACTACACGGGGAGTCCTCGACCGGCCTGGGATCGAGCCCACGAGTTCTTGGACGTAGGCCCAGTGCCCTACCAACCAGGCTATCCCGGCCCCAATGTTACTTTTTTATTATCTCTCCTAGTGAGGCTTTTAAAATGTTAGCAAAATCATCCAATATCTAAAAAGCCTAGTTTTTAGTTGTCTATAAAATAGTTTACAAACTTAGTTGGCAGCCTTGCACTTAAACACACAGATTTGAGTTTGTTTGTTTTTAATTGTTTCATATAATCAGTTCTACAAATTTTCAAATCTATCTGTAAGTTGTAGTTGAAAATCTCTTTGCAATAGAATGTCAAAATGTTTGGGTTGGTTTGGCAGTTTTTTAATGTTGAAATTAGTGAGATTTTTAAATAAAGAAGGACTAATTTCATTTAAAACTAATTTTATTTTTTTTACATAATTGATCTTTTTACGACACAGTGACTACTTATAACACCAGTGATTTAAATAAAAAGAAATGCAGTGTTTAATTACAAGCATATTCTGCCATGATACAAAAAGTGTATAAAAATTATCAGAAATCATTGCTATAAGCAAATAGCATACACAGGTATAGTCATCATTATTTGTCAAGGCATAACAAAATTCAAAATTTTGCATACAAATTTATATTATTTATTATTAATTTTTTTAAAATTAAACTCTGTTTGAATCACGGTTGTAATTTGCATTTTAATATTGGCTAAAATTGTTAACTCATGTGTTGCAATACTATTTAAATTCAAAAGTGGTGGAAAGTATGTGGTAAAATCATTTCAATATCAATTTCTTTCTTAAAGTATTTCCGACAACTAATTCAATGTTTTTTTTTTATGTGATAATTTGAAGAGAAAAGAATAAGATTTTTTTTTTTACAAAATAAACTAAAATTGAAAGAAAGATATGCAAACATTCTTTCTATTCTGACACATTTGCTCATTTTTATAAACTTGACTTCATTCATATCGACAGTGATTCTCGTATAAATTATCCCAGTTTTGCCCCAGACCCAGTTCTACAAGTTGAAATACATTCTGCTCCAACTTGCCTTCTTAGGGTTCTGCAGTTACTCTGATTATTTTCCTTATTTATTTTTCCTGGTTATTTCCATATTTTTTCATTGACAACTGTGTCTTTCTTTTATCCTTTACTTATTTTTGACCTGATAAGGAGCATCTTGTTTTGGGTACACAAAATATGCCAATCTTTCTACAGTTTCAACTTTGAAGCAAGAGAAGTTTTCATTTTCCAAGCCACTAGCGTTAATCAAAAGAAGTCCAATGATCTCAATCATCTGAACTTTTTACTTTTCAAATAGTTGAAAATGCTAGAAATAACTTTTGGTAACTAATTATTGTTTTCAATAGTTCATTTATAGTTTTTTAAATGTTGAATTCTCTGTTAATTATCGCATTTATTCAGTATTATTTTTTAAAAAAAGGCTTTATTTCTGTTGACAAATTACATTATATTTAAAATTCTGTAAATTTATTATTAATCCATTTTGAATTCTTTGTTATGTCTTTCATAAAATGTTATTCAAAATGGTAAAAAGCTCTAAATGCATTTTATATAAAACATGTATACAAACTATGATTAAAAGCATATGATCGATCCAACAGCTACATTCTAAAATATATTTCTAACTAGCAACCAACTGTATGAATCATATTTTTAATTAATATCTCTCAATTTATGATGAAATTTTTTGATTCAGATTTGTTTACACGTTTGAAAGACTGATGTGTATCATACATAATTTACAATAGTATACAATATAAAAGCTCATAATTAAGTACATTCATAAAGAAATAATCCTAAACCCCATTTTGAAGTTTAGAACCATTGTTCTAAACTTTTCAAAGTTTAGAACATTTATTCTGAACTTATAATTGTAGTTTAGAATCATTTATAGTATGTTTTTAATATATATTACACTTTTTATAAATTTTACATTCATTGAATTTTTTAAAATTATAAGTTAAATTTTTTTAATGTTGATTTTTATAGATTTTCTTTTGTTTGGCGATTGTTAATTATTTCAAACATCATTTAACATTTGATAACCAATAATTTGTGACATTTAAATAAAATAATTTAGTAAAGACCTAACAAAACTGAAAAATAAAATTTTTCTCACAATTTGAATATATTTTTTCATCCAATTATTAAGGAGGCATTGTAGTGCAACACTCAGAAAAAAATGAACTTTTTTGTATATTTCAAAATTATATATTTAAAAAAATTTTTAATCTAAATTTAAATGCACCAGGGCATTATACTGTTTGTTTTGGTCATCAAATACTGAAAATAACACTTAAATTATAATAAATAATTTTTAGCTATTATTTTCAAAATGGTCGACTTGAAATTTAAAAATTAAACTAATTTAGAAAATGATGAGTTAGTTTTTGATAGTTTCATTATGACAAACTGGTAGACAAATTTTAATTTTTTTTTTTTTATTATTATACAAATTTTTAAATCACCAACTTTTTTTCTCTTAGACACACTGTACAGTTTTCGCATAAAGGTTCACAAAAACATACTTTTTTAAATGTCACACTGGGAAGACCCCCTAAATTTATTTTTCCGGAAATCATTTGTGACTTTTTAAAATATCATTTAATAAAATAAGTACATGTATTGCACATTCAAATTCCCTAAAACTAATTAAACATACACTGTTTTAATTACAAACATCATTCTATGTGTATCAATATTTTTAAGACAAACCTAGTTATTAGAAATTGTACACCAAGACATCAAACTAAGTTTCTTATATTTCCATTCTATTTTTAACATATTCACAATTATATACTGTTTAATTATAAACAAGTTAAAGAAGGGTAACAGACATAAATTAAATTTTTATTACAGTTAACTTTTGTGTTAATAATTTTAAATTAGCAATTTTTTTATAAATATTAATTCAATCTCAAGTTTAGATGCTCTTAAAATATGTATCTCGATTCTTTTATTCCCCTTGATCTTACAATTATTTGAAGAGTGAAAAAATGTGTATGCAAAGATAACAAGAGATTTAAATTAAGCAAATAAATTTTTAATTTGTATGTGGCAAACAATTTAAAAAAATACTATTCATAGTAAAAGATTATCTTTATTACATTGAATTACTTTTGTTAAAGATTTATTGGCTTATTTAAAATAAAATAAAAACTATTAAATGTTATTTTTATTAATATACAGGGTGATTCTAAAAAGATGGGAAAAATTTTAGGAAGTGATAGTGCACACCCAGACAAACAATTTTTATCAAAGAATGCATGGTCGAAAACAAAACGCAAAGATCCTGCCGCATTTGGAAAGTTTTTTCATGCAAGCGAAAAAGCTCCATTCCTATTGTGAGTTACTGCGCTACGTTATTTGTCGCCAAGCTTTCGGCCGCTGCAGGGAAAGTTCGCCTATCTTTTCTTCGCCGTTGTACCACCATAGCCGCTGCCGGCCACTGTTTTGAACACTTATTGTAAGCACATGCCATTAAATTTACTTTTATAACTTAACTTCATCGTTCTTTGTGTGTTTTTGCCTCATATAAGAACATACACTCTGACGCCCTCTAGCAGTTTTTGGTTTTGTTTTCGACCACGCATTCCTTAATAAAAAATTGTTNGAGGGTAACACACGTAACGTTCAGTTAACACACGTAACGCACCAATTTCACCAAAATAAAGAAGTTTTTACTGTTGCAAGAAATTTTTAAAAATCACTAAACACAGCTTCGATATTGTATCTCTCTATAAAAGAAAATATCTTAATTTTTTGCCTTTATACTTCACAGAATTAAATGAATATATTCAAAGTTTCAAATATCTAGCATTATAAAGGGTAACACACGTAACAAAATTTCAGAAATTTTTTTTTTCAACATCAAATTAATTTGCGCCTTCAATCGTCGTTTTGAAAACTTACAACACATATAGATTTAACAACAAATTAAGAAAATCATAAAAAATATCTAACAAGTTTATTATAATAAGTGTTAAAGTTGAAATATGTCGTGTAAAAGTAACACACGTAACGAAAGAATCGCCCATGGGGCATTTCCTAAATGCTTCTTTTAGAATGTCGATGCTTAATTAAGCTACTTTCATAGTTAAATTTTTAATTATGTGAAAGTCGGTTTAAAATGGTTAAGAAATGATGAATTAAAATAGTTAACTTCTTGATTTTAAAAATCTAAAATATTTATCTGTTACCCACTTCTTTGTTATGCTAAAAGATTAGTAAGACTACAATTTTGATCACATTTAAATATCATTCTAACAGTCAGAAAATTGTTGCAATATAACAACAAAATCAAAACAAATATTTTTATTGGGACATTCATGAAATGTAATGCACAAACACTATGCACACCAAAATGAAAGAAACACATCAAAATATCCCTTAAGAAAGAACATTAAAATATTCCTTGAAAGGATAAAAACATCTAAATTATTTTTAAAAGGGAAGAAACACATCAAAATATCTTGTAAAACAAAATTATTTGTACAAAAATATTAATAGTTCTATTTTTCTGTTCATAACTATCATTTGAAATAATTTATCTATTCTACAGGCACTAGTTAAAGGGAGGATTTTAAATTTCACTTATTTCTGCATGTATTCCATTAAAAATGTGAAGTAGGATTTTTTTCCATATAACACTTTAAAATTAAATCATACTTTAATTTAAGAAATTAAAAAAAAACAATTACAAATATAAGTTTTTCTTAGAAACTGCTAAATTGATTATTAAAAGCCTATTTTCATTCTTTTTTTTTCTTTTGGTGTACATAGAGCTTCTATAAACTTTTCAATTTTTATATTATTTGATCCCTCCTTTTAAGAACTTCAATAAAATAGTCTATGCAACTATTTAGTTAACCAATAATACTTTATATAAATTCAAATATCAGTAGTAAAAAAGAATTGTTTATTAATGTTATCAAGGTACAATTGGTTTCTTAGTAATAAGCCATTTAACTTCATTTCTTTAAATTAAAACCTATCCATGACGATTTGTAAACAAAACCTTTCAAAATTTTATGAATAGTGTTTTATCATTAAAAACTGTGTACTGTTATGAGATATAATATAAATAATTTGATATCAGCTTTATGTACCAATTTAAATTTTGTAAATGAGCATTTCTTTTATTGAACTAAAACATAATTTTGACTAAAATGTTATTTTCTTTGGTGTTCAGTGAGAAATTTTAATATTTAACTTTAGAGAATCTTAGCCAAAATAAATATGGCCGCTAGCATATTGTATAATATAGATAATAAAACATCGTTTTCTAATAAGCCGTGCATCTAACCAGTTTACTTCGATAAGTGAAAAAAGTTAAAAGTGCCGAAAGATATGCAGAAATAAATGAAATCCTCATTTCTAAATTAAAAAGTTCAAGCACCTTTTAATGTGTTTAAAAAATCTATGAAATATTTTTTTCTTTACATTTCTAACGTGGTTCTGTTGAAAATCTGAATTTTATTTTTGTAGAATGCACAAAATATTGTTTGTAAATTTTTATATTGGACCCTTTTTTTGTTTATATAAAAAAAAGAGCAGTAATGGAAAACTTTGTTGATTTTCTATTTCAATCAATTTCCATTTTCTTTAAAAATATACTGGTTTATATTCTTTAAAATATACAGAAAAAAATATTCGGTATCACTAAAAGTAGCCAGACAAAATTTTTTTAGTTTTATTAAGTAGAATAAACTTTTAATTTGATTTAAATAATAATAAGCTAAAAATTAACTTGAAAAAAAAACTGTGCCCAAAAAAATTTGTTAAATTATTATTAGTCTACTTATAACAATTAATTTTAAAATAATCTTTAAAAAAAGAACTGTACAAAACATTGGATAAAATATTGCAAGCTCAGTGGAAAAACACGTTAGCATTTTAGTAAATTGGAAGAAGAAGAAAAAGAGTTACAGGAGATTGTAAAAAACCACCTTATTTAAATACTGAGCAGAAAAAATTTATGCCATTCATGTGTAATCTTTCGAATATGTATATTTAATACATATATATAATCGCATGCTCTATAATGATGCTACCAACTTATTTATTTAGTTCATATATGCCTAAACTGAACTGAATATTATTGTGTCATTCCATTTTAAATATTGATTGTGTTTGTTGCATTTCATGCTTTTAAAAAATTTGGCAAAATCTTTAAAATTTAACCAAAAGCTTTTGAATCAATTTATTTTTCCATATTCGAAAAGAACCATAAGATTAACAATATAGTCTTTAAAATATATATTTCAGCATGTTCTATAATAAAATTTTGAAAATTTGCTGCAATTTAAAATAAGGTATCAAATTGAATTGTATTAATATGCTATTTTTGCCTGCTTAGACTTTATTAATTACTAGGAGGCTTCGCCAACCCCCGGAACTGCTTTCGCAGTTCATTTCGGATTGCTTCGCAATCGCTTTGCTCGCACATTGGATACGTTCTTAACGTCTAGCTTTTGTATACTTTTTTGACAACTGAAGTTCCGAAAACTTTTCACTGTAGAAAATTCTAAACCTGTGCATTTCAATATTAATTTGAAATTGCAAACAGTTCACATATTTCTCTTAATCACACTATTCTAAATTTCAGTTGTTGAGAAAAGTAACTGTTGTAAGTTTTGTTTTAAAGTCTTTCCCATCAGAGGGCTAAAACCATGTGTTGTAAAACAATATGAAATAGTACTGAAAGCCGGATGAAAAGCATCGGCTTCGGTGAAGATAATTTTGTGAGAATTTTTTTGATAATTCGGTGAGAATTCACCCGATTAGACATATGATACGCTCACTACGTGCTCTTGCGCGCCGAATCCTATCAATGTCATACGTTTTAGTATTAGCGTTTTATATAATATAGATCAGCCATATGATGTGCTCTTGCGCGCCGAAGCCTATCAATTAAAACGTATTAACGTTTTATATATCATGGATTAGCCGTATGATGCTCACTACGTGCTCTTGCACGCCGAATCCAATCAATTAAAAATGAAAACTGTTGCCAGCGCGAGAAAAGAAATATCGGTTTTATTGATACATACGTACGTATCAGCGTTTTATATAATATAGATTATGATAATTAATCCTCCCTGAGCAGCAAATAGGCATAATATCAAGGTTGAAAATAGGAATATCACAATTTTAAACTGAATCATTTTTCTAAAGGTGCAATGTCTGGTTACTTTTAGTAATATGTAATAAGGGATGGCCAACACCATGCGATACATTTTCGATTTCGCATGCTTTGTATAACTGAAGCGCAATATAATATAACTGACTACTAATCTTGATGCAAACTGCATTTTTAGCATATCTAAAAATATTTTTGACTACAGATAAAAATTCACCGGGAAGTACTCATCCTTTCCATTTTTGCATACATATAATTTTTAAAGCAGTTATTTGTCACTTAAACCAAACTTCACTACAGTTAGTCTTCTTTGGACTTAAACGCAACTACTTCTAATCAGGGTACTACACTATTTTACTAGTTCAGCAAGCTTTTAATGCTTTTTCGAAACATTATTCGATAAGCAATTATTCTAGGCACTATATGATATGTTCTACCTGTATTGTGGGCTATTTGAATATCTCAATAACCATAATATTGATTAAGAAATACTGTAAAATATGCATGGAATTGTTGGATAGTCTGTTAAAAGTGCAAAAGTTTATTTGTGATATTGGAAGAAAAAAAAGTTGTGCAATTTTTGCAATGGTAAAAACATTTCATTTAACCCGTTTGTCTTCAGAACTCAGTACCGAAAGTTGTTACAACTATTAAAATATTCAAATTTGTAATGCCATCTCTTGGTAGCATTTAAAAGAACTTTTTTTTGCGTGTGGTTAAGCTACTGTACTGTTAGGTTTTGCATACTGTTAAGCTATTTGTTTTTACTGCAGTAAAGATAAAGGAATGAAGGTTTAAGACAGTATATATGGACCCGTAGGCATATGAGACTCTAAACATAGTTTGGTTAATATGCACTTTATAAGTGAATATAAAACTAAATTTAAGAATTATAAATTTTTATTACTTTATTGTATGATATTCGATTTATAAATTACTTAAAGTAATATTACAAAAAAATTTATTTTGAGGAATTTTGATTTTATAACATTTAGTTTTTGTTCATAATAGTTTTTTTTATTTAGAATCTATTTATTTATCATTATTATCATTTTAGATATTTAATTATAGCAAATAAAGGAATTTATATAAATTCATTGAAATGTTTAAGAGCAGCTTTTTGCTTAAATTATAGCATATTTTAATAATAAAAAATATTCAATATGTAAATTTAGTGAAGAGTTATTATCTAACGCTCTATATTTATATAACCTAATAAAACAACTATTTTAATTATAACTTTTGATTTTGATTATTCATATTGATTATGATTAATTTTAATTATTCATTTTGATTATCACTGATTTTAATTATTTGTATTGATTTTGATTATTCTAATTAATTCTCGAAAAATAAATTAGAATTATTCTTTATTTGAATTATTCATTTTCATTTACTGAAAATATTTTTTTTTTCTTTTTATTAAAAGCTTGGAACTTTAAATTTGATAAGTAAATTGGTAATATCTTATTTATAACCTTTAGTTTCCAAAACTGTTTTAATTTAGACTGTGTTGGTTGAAAGTATTCTGAAATTGCTGTTTAAATAATTGTTCTATAGTTCATAAATAAATTATTATTAAGTAATCTGATTGTTTATATATACTTTCTAAAACTATTACAATGCTTGAGATTTTATTGGAAGAAAATAGCCTAAAATTAAACCTAATAGCTTGAGATTTCATTAATAAATTCATATCTTGATTATTCTCTTTAATTGTCATAAACTTATTCATTTAAAATTTTATTGCCATAAAATCAGCTGCAAATCATGCACACAATTATGAAAGACAAATTAACTATCATTGAATAAAATAGCTTATTGTAAATAATATCTTAAAGAATTACATCTCAACAATATGCAATAAAGCACCATGTAGTTTGTGTAGCTATGAAATAAATTCATGCTCTTCAAAGAATACTAATTATTGAACACAGCGCATGCTATCTGTGAAAGCATTCAACTATGTTTAAAACAAAATAAAATAGCTTTCTCTTTTTGTCTAACTTTCACATATAGCTATAACGTTGAAACTTGTAATCTTCATCACCTGAGGAAGTTTTCTAGAATATATCTGGACAATCATCGAAATTCCTGGACCAATATCGGTTGTTGAAAAGCCATACTTCATCCTTTAAGTAAGGTTTTTTCCCTTTCTGAAAATACCTATAAAATGGTGTGAAAACGATAGTTATTCACATAAAGACATATCTTTGAAAAATGTATGCATTCATATTTCGTTTCATTTTTTTGTTTCAAAATTTGCATAACTCATACACTGTTATTGAACAACAATTTGTTATCCAAACATTCTGTTAGTGTGTCGTATTCTTTAACTTTTAAGAAAACTGTTGTAATCGTTTTCTAAAAATGACAGATTAACTTTGTAATAAAGTTTTATTATTTGCAGTAGTTAAAGATATTTGCAAAATATTAGCAGTAGTTATAGAAACGTTTTCTAAGAAAAAGTTCTTTTTACACTTTTAACTATAAGTTTCAAATAAAAGTTTACAAAGGCGCTTTTTGATTTTAAATTATTTTCTGCAATAATATTTTTAATGATATTTCTAATAAAATTTAGAGTTTTTATCTACATTAACTTGACGTGGTAACAACTTCAAAACTGTTTCCTCCCAATGAAAAGTAAGTGTGGAAATTCTATATTCTCTTTCTATTACTAAATTTGCTATCCAATTTTAAACAATTTACGAACTATTACTGTAAATTAATTTGTAACTTGCAAAGTGCATTGACTAAAATAAGTAAAAATAAAAATTATTCGAAAAAAGTTGCAAACATAGAGAAAGTATAAGTTTTTGGTGCTCAATTTTTTAAATCTAATTTTGGAATGCAAAAACGTTATCTATGTGAGCATCACTGTTTTAAGTTACATATTTAATTATGTGAACTTTTTTTATAAAAATTTGGTCAAACTCAACTGAACCTAATTTTTACTATAAAATGAATGAATATTTTGCAGAAGAATATTACTTAGGATTATAGGTTTCCTTTTTCTTCTTTCTTTGTTTTCGAGCTTCTCTCTGTTTTTCTTCTACTCTTGATTTCTCTATTGCAGCTCCCTCTGTAATAGGCAAATTTATATATATGGAATACAAAAATTATAAATACTTTTGTATTAATTAAACCATTAAAACTCTTTCGTTTTCATAAAATGTCTTTGGTAAAGAATAGGTGTAGGAATTCTATTTTGGGACTTCAAGGCTCAAAACATACCATTGAATTATAATTAGATTTATATTTCAAAGGAGGAGTTATTTTTAGAATCTTGACCCTTTTTCACTTCCATATTAGGAAGCATTAAATGATTATCGATGATGAGTAGAGTTACAAACTATGCAGTGACTGAGCCTTTTTACCTTCATGTCTGTAAGTATTTAATGCGAGAGCGATGGTTTTCGCATGTCTCTTCCTGAATAACGTGTTCCATAAAAGATCTGCCGGAGCCATCCGGAGTTTTATCGACACCCCCTCCCTTGTGAAGTGGGGATGTGACTGTTATAACCACCAGCCTACCTTTAAATAAATCTTTTTAGGCTTACGACTGAATTATTCAAGCTGAATACAACCATGATAACAGGGATGTAGCCCTGTTATTATATTTATATATATATATATATATATATATATATATATATATATATATATATATATATATATATATATATATATATATATATATATNTATATATATATTGTAAAATCTTATAACGCTTAAATAAATAAATAAACTTTATTATAATTATTATGCACTTCACTGAGAAATTTATGATTTTAAGATTACTTCGTCTAATTTTATGGTTGAATATTTATGTAATTTCTAATATTATGTTATTTCTACAAAATTTGAATAGCAAAAAGTTTTCAAAACTGCTTCTGTTGATAAAATTTTGTTTTCCTATTTAAAGTAAAATATTATTGATGATCGTATTATGAGATAGTTATAAGTCACAGGGAAGTTGTTGTTAATTTACGTCGCACTAGAGCTGCACAATGGGCTATTGGCGACGGTCTGGGAAACATCCCGGAGGATGATCCGAAGACATGCCATCACAATTTTGATCCTCTGCGGAGGGGATGGCACCCCCGCTTCGGTAGCCCGACGACCTGCGCGCGAAGTCGAGCACTTTACGGTAGCACAGTTTAACGAGGACCAATACCGCACACCCTCGGTATAAACAGAATCCCAGACCCGTGGGTCACCCACCCGCACACTGACCGCAGCCAGTGATGCTTGACTTCGGTGATCTGATGAGAACCGTGTCTTAACGATCAGTCCACTGCGGGACAAGTCACAGGGAAAAAAATGAAAGAAGTATACATATTTGTGTTTAAGTGTCATTCGTTTCTAGATTTTTTTATATTGAGCTCTTCAGTTTTAAAAAAAATCATCAGGAGATTGTTAATCAAAGTTATACATTTCTCCACAAGCAATATCTTTCGACTTTGTTTTGGTACAATCTGAAAACAGATGAAATGATTTTAGACCACTTTTTTATTTTTCTCTGTACATAAGAATATCGAAAAACGGCCTATCTGTGTCATGTCTCGAACAATGAAATTGAATCTCATGATATAATTCAAATTTCATACTATTCTTTTCCCACTTAAAAAGTCGCGCATAGTAAACTGAATTAGGGAAGTTTTTCATATACTTCCTAGAGTAATGACTAAACAATATTTGTAAGTGTATGCACATTGTATACAAAACATGCACAAGGAAACCGTATAATTTCAATTTCTTGCTTGTTTTCGAGAAAGATTTCGAAGCCATTTCGTCTGATAAAACAAATTATATACTAAAATCATGACGCTTTTGATATGAAATTATATTTTTACTTTTATATAAAATTACATTGTAGCATATAAAGTTTGAGAAGACATTTTTAATAAAAAAAATATATGCATTAAACGATTTCAGTATAGAATGATTATGTTTTACCTTTTGACGTTAATTTCGCAAATAAAATTTTTTTATAATTTAAATCGTGGCGGTACACCAACAGCGGTACGTGTGAAATAAGATTTAATGTGGTCCAGTTTGAAAGCACACGCTTGACTAGTTGATGCTCGTTTGTGAACCTAGATTCGATAACTGAATGTTTGTTCGCAAATATATTTTCTTTCAAAAATTTGCCAATTGCGAATCGTTTTATGTTTAAGAATAGTCCGGAAGACAGACATCAATAAGATCAAGGCGTGAAAAATATTTTTACTAATGAATGATTTGGACAAATGCTGAAAAATATTGTTAAGAGAGGATGGCGGGCCGTGATCGACTTATGGGCTAGATTGCCGACCCACGTTTTATAGCATGTTAAGTAAGAAGGTGCTACAGTTTTACCTGCGTCTCCTTCCTCTAACTTTCGTATATCAGGTCTTAGCCTCGAGTCTGTCTTGGGAAGTTCCTGAACCATATTATCTCGCAATTCGTTCAGAGCTAAAGCAAAACTTGTGAAGTTGTAATACTGAAATAGAATAAATGCGAAAAGTTAAGATATAAGATAAATTAACAAATTATTTTTTAGGTTGTCAATTACAAGTTATTTTTTGTCGAAGTAATAAGATGGTAAATTAGAAACCATTACATTATCAGTAATACACTACCACCAGGCTAATTCTTGTACCACTCGATAAGTTTCCTTTGTGAAAGTTGCTTTAATTATGACGATATGCTTGAAGTTAGTTTAGGAATTTGTATATTTGATTGTTTATTGATCCATTCTTGTAAGTAAAACTCATCGCTCGATATGAGAACTAGAATATTTGTCTTCTAGAAGAATAGCAATCTGATAGTCCCCGTGGCAGAATTGCGGCGACATTGTCGCAGAACGTTACAGAGTTTTTGCAACAAAATTTTTCATTTGGGAAGGGGGAGATTTTGGTTTTCCTTTCTGCATAATTTTTCGAAAAATGCTTTTTTTTTTTTTTTTTTTTTTTTTTTTTTTTTTTTTTGTTTCCTGCAGAATTTTTTTTTCAAAGATGTCTTCCTTGCGCACCAGAGAGGAAAGAAATAATCGTGATTTTTCAATTCTCATTTGAGATTTTTTTAAAAATCGGTCATAACTGTTTTCAGCAAGAATTTCAAATTAATAATATAAGATAAAAGAAATTCAGAAATCGCGAAAGTAGAAATGATGTTCTTTCTTTAATTTTTTTTCTCTTTAAAGAACACTATGTTTTACATACACTTTTTTGAGTATCTCTTTTCTAAAGATTCGCGTGATTTCGTCGTCGATCTTTATTTTGGGAGTTACTGCACGAATGTTACGATTTTTTAATTTATGTACGAATCTTTATTTATTATCATTTAAATTATTTACGAATTTCAATTTGATTTATAAAATTTGAAAGAGGAAATAATTAGTGCATTTTTCCGCCAACAAAATGCGAATATATCGCCTATAATATTAGAATTAAAAAAATATTACTTTTACAATTAAAATTTTTACACATTTTTATTCTATACTTTTTTCTGTAAACACAACGGTTCTGTTACTTTAAATTAATAATTGTTATAATTAAAAGTATAATTAAAGCAAAATATATATTAGTGTTAGGGAAGTTTGTGGCAGAAAGCCCGAAAAAATTCTGCCACAGGGCTGATAGTAATGATCAGATGAAGTATACAGAATGATTCAAACTTATTTAGAAAAATTAAGGTAAGTTAGCCGGTCATAACAGCTAAGTGTGTTACCAAAAAATTTAGTTAAAAATAACAAATATTATGATAAATGTAAATTTAATGAAAGCTTTTTATAATTTCAATGTTCATAATTTTAATTATGTTGTTATTTTACTTTGAAACTCAAAATCTGAAAACGAATCGTTAAATAGTTATAGAAAATGTAAGCTTACAGGTATATTTTTTTTATTATTATAACTACATATGACTCTTTTTGAGTTACTTAAAGTTTGGAAAAAGAATATTTGATTTTGAAATTTGAACTGGTACGCATAATTTAATAGTGCGATTCATTAACGTATTAGGGCTGAAACATTGAATTATCTATCCAAGTGTAATTTATCTGACACTATTTAACATTCAAACTTTTCGCTTTTGCATGATAATCACGACTTTAAGTAACTCTCAAAGCCATGTGTTCGTTGAAAATCTTTGTATTTAATGTTATTATTTTATTTAAAAAAATAGTTCACTTAAAAAAGACTTTAAGGGTAAGCGACATATCCTTTTTTTAAAAGGTGCCTTTTAGACCTGATTGCTTTTTTGTGAATTACTATAAGATTTAGTCGAAAAATTTCTAGTATGTTTTTTTGAAGAAAATTCATTTATTAAATAAAATGTTGCCACCACAATTGTTTTTTTTTTCGGACATACAGATTTAGTTGGAAAGATCATTGAAGTCTGATAAAGAAATTAGATCTATGAAGAATTTCGTAGCTGAATTGTTAAGCTCAATTGCAGTTTGATTTCCCATCTGTTATATACACTGGTGTGCAAAACTTAAGCAACAAGTGCGTTTTTTGTCATAACTCTACAAGAAATTATCCGATTGACATGAAATTTGAATATGATGTACATTATTTTGTACTTAAACGATGGTAAAAGAATAATGGCGCAGAAATGAATATAAAGCTTAAAGTAGGGTATGGAATTAAAAAAAAGGCTTTATTTGACATATAGTGGCGTTACACATGATTGCCTGAAGAAGCGTAAGTACAACTGGCAGATGTTCCCTAGTATGGAATATGCCCTCCCCTTACTGTAATTGTTGCTTGGCATCGTCTCTCCATGCTAAGCACCAGATTATCCAGGAGTTCTTGGGATAAACGTTTCCATTCCTCCTTTAACGCATCTTTCAGCTGATGGGTGTTACCAGGAGGATACTGTCGTGTCGCAAGACGTCTCCCTAAT
>NC_092204.1:104204763-104254103 GCF_043381705.1 Parasteatoda tepidariorum | reverse complement strand
TATATATATATATATAATTACATCAGCCGTCATCATGTAATACTTTAGGGAATTTCATCATCCTCTTCGTCGTTGAAAGGCGCCAGCGAATCCAGACGGGAAAACTCCCGAATTTATAATTAACTCTTAACTTTATATCATAGAACAACGTTTGATTGTTAAATTATTGTCGTTATTTCCTCTTATGCTCCATAAACTCCTACATATGTATATATATATTGTGAACGAGCCCTTTCACTTTAAGTAAGGAAAATCGTACAACACTATGTTGTACCTTAGACCATTGGTAGTTTAACTCCTTGCATAACACACATTTCGAGTTCTTTACAAGTTAAGACTCTTACATGAGGAGAAACTGGAGGCTCCGGTGATCTAGAACCACCCCCTGTAAACGATCTTGTTAGGATGTTCAGTTTTGAGGATATTTTCTTGGATGGAGTATCGTGGTTTGAATCTTCTGCATTACCTCCATCTGAAACATGGTTATTAAAAATTAATACCTTAGTTGTTATCACTATTATATTATTTTGGCTTTAAACAAATGCATTAAAAAAAATTAAGATTTTTCTACGTATTTTTAGGTCTAAAACTGCTCGTATAAATGTTTAAATACACCTCTTAATGTCTGGTACATGGGATTTAATTTTGGTCTTTTTATTTGGGTTTGACTTTTAAAAAAAAAAGAAAGAAAGAGAGGTTCTTAAATATGCATTAATTTAAGCCGAGTTGGATTAAAGGCGATTAAAAGTAATTTACAAGTTTTTACACACACGGCAATACTTTATGTCCAGTAGAAAAAATTGAAGTGATAGCTGAAAATAATGCTAAACATAGAGAAAAAAGACCAAATAGTATCATATAAATAGGCATACTATAATTTTGGTTCTATAATAAAAACCTTCTTCATTGTCGAAACACAGAGATGAAAAAGAAAATTACAAACAAGATACAACAAAAAAAGCGGTTTGAGGGAGAAGATAATCAAACTAAGGAAGAGTGATTGAGGGGAAAAAATTGTGGTGGGCGTAGAATACTCAAAAGATATTGCAATTGTAGAGATTAAACAAAAATGGTTTTCAAAGCATTTGGAAAAATGAGATATTTGAACATCTTTTTTCCTTGTTGTAACTGTTTTGTTATTTCTTATGTACCTCTGGGTTTTCATCTTTTCTTTTGTGTTTGGGACTGTGAAGAAAGTTCTTCATTATAGAACCGAAACGATGATATATCAATTTATGTGGCATTATTTGTGCTCTTTTCTCATTGTTTAACTTTATACACATTCAACATAGAATTAACCAAACAATTGCGGAAGGCTTTTAAAGCTATGAAAACATTTCGTATTCTCAAGAATTTTCAATAAATGAACTGTAATCTGTAATAAATGTCCTTTGCGCCGAGAAGAAAATGAACCAAAATTTCCAAATATTTTAAATAAATACATACATTTATTTATTCTTCTTTTGCATTTATATAGCTGGTACATAATTTTTCAATTAATTTTTTTTTATACTTATTGTGAATTTATTAAATTTCATGCATTTTCTAATCATTATTTACTATTTTAAGATGACCCGCATTTGTCGTTTTCCCGTATCTATCGTTCACAAAGAATAGAGAAGCGATAGTTTTAGCTCTACTGTTTTAATACTCTCAATGGTGTCTGAGAAATATTACCTTGTATTATTTCGTATATTATTATTATAGCATGTATCTTTTAAGGTAAGTGTCATTAAAATAAAGTGCATTTTAAAGAAATAAAATAAAAATCCTTACCTGTGTTATGTTTGTGTTTATCTGAATGTGTCTTTAAGTATTCCTCGTGTTCCTCAAGAGATGTCATTTTCAGATATTTTGTCCATTTTCCATAAAGAAAGCACAATTTCTTTTTTCTACAAAAGAATTATCTGCTTAAAATGTCAAAATTGAAGAGTAACAAAAATATTCTATAATTATTTTTCAGCAAATGTACAAGCTGTTAGAAAATGGCATCCACATTTAATAATTTAAAATACCATATAAAAAGTGAAGTGATAAAGTATTTCAGTAAAATGTCAAAATACTCTTAAATTAAAAGTTCTTGTCTGCTGTAATACTTTAGAAACGCAAATTTTGAATTTATCTAATTTTGAATATAGATAAAAGACATATACTTCTTTGCTGAAACTTTAAGTTTGAGGCATACGAGCATTGTAATGAAAAAACATTCTAAGTAACATTTCAGCAAATAAAAAAAAAATTTTTTACTTGCTAAAATATTGCTTTTTATTAGATAAAATGTTACTTTTATTTAATTAATAACGTTACTTTAAAATATATAAAAACATCAATGAGGGCAGTTTGAAAGAAAGAAAAAACATTTTTACAATAAAAATGTTGTATCTTTAGCGTATCAAGTATTAACTAATAATTACAGCTTTAATAATTTTAGTTTTTGGATATTTTGTATTGCGAGCTGATATGGAATTTTTCTAATTTTTTAACTAAACCATTTTCAAGCTGGATTTTTTTTTTTTTTTTTTTTTTTTTTTTTTAATTTTTCCAGTTTATTCCACTTTAAAGTGATCTTATTTTAATTTAATTTTTGTTCATTAACTATTATTTATGAATGAGGCTTGGGCGTGAATGAACCAAAATACGTAAATAATGCAAAAATCGAAATATCTTGTTACTTTTAGAATTTTTTTAAATATGAAGTTTTAAAATGCCACCCTGCCATTAAATTGCAGTATTTTAAAAAAAAAATGCAAACAATTTCACGAACACTTTTTGTGTTCTTATTTCAAATAATTAAAAAAGTATCAAATGCCAGTGTAGATAACATGACGTTTTTCAAGGTGACTAAATATGTCATTCAAATAAAATAACTTGTTAAAGTTGGATTTAACCGGTTTAAATTTAAACAGTTCTAATTTTTGGAAGAGTTACTTAAATAAGACTGTTTATCTGCATACGATAAAGCGGAAGGAATGACTTATTTGAAATATGCATGGATAAGTATGCGTGTTAATATTTTAAGTATAATTTATTTTTTATTTCTCTATTTTTAAAAACTAAAACCTGCAGTCGTCTCTCTTTCACAAAATCTGCATTGGGCATTATTTTTTCTCCTCTCGCAACGCCGCTAAACCTTTTAAATTTTTATTTTATAACCGGTGTTAAAGAGACGACCTGATTCTGAGTTTATGACCATCAATGTCCTTTGCCTTGTAACTTTAAATCCAACCCTGAAGACAATGTAACTACTGGATCAAGCACTGAGACTAACTAGCCTGCGTCGAAGACTTTTTGATGGAACCAACCTCATTTGCTTTACATAGAGAGGAAAACCTCCCACGGTTAGTCCGACAGCAAGGGGATTCTAACCCATGATCTGACTTCCACTAAGGATATTTTACGTCAGCACTGTCGGTGCGAGTACGAAAACCTGCAGTCACCACAGTCTCTCTCTTTCAGAAAATCTGCGTCGGGCATTCTTCATGTCGGTGAGCCGAGTAAGGTCGCTATCGTTACGATTTAAACCTGGTCACCTCATTGGGTGCCTATCCTCTGTGCAAAAACCTTTAAAATTGAATCAAAAAACCTTTTAAATTAAAAAAGTACGATATTTTGTGCATTTTTTGAGAAATGATTCAAGATACGAAAATGTTCGCTCAATGTAGCATTTTGTACATAAGTTCTGCACTAACTCTGTTGAGGTTGTTTTGTGATAACTGCGCTGCACTCATCCTTCGTACGTGATGTGTACTCAGTGAACGTACCTAAGCGTTGAGTTCGTCATCTTTCTGCTATTGATGCGGAGATATTTTATGTCAAAGTTTTAGATTTTCTTTTCCGTACAGCGTAATTAAGTTTATCTAAAACTATTAGCTATAGAATTTATGATTCTTGCCGTCATGCATATTTGTGTCAGAAAATGTGTCATTCATCTCCCTTAATTTAAATTTCGAATTTATTTGGAAGTCATAATTATGATTTCTTAAGGTACACTAATTGCAGCAAAATTATATTATTTTACAGCTGTGCCTGAAAGTATAAAGGATTTCGGTCTTCTTTCAAATTTCGAGTTTGTTTTCGAGTTATTAAATTTAAGTTTGTTTTTCGTCTATTTTTCAATAAAATGTATTAACATAATCTAAGTAACTAAATAAAGTAACTAAAAAATTGATACCACCGTTATTTAGAAAATAATAATCTCGTGTATTCTGCTTTCATTTTTCAAAAAGGTTTTATTAATGTTAGTATTATTATTAGTTTTATTGATTAATTTATTTTTTTTATTAATATATTATTTTTTTAAAAATTTAAGGTATTTTTGTATGAATAGACATTATCTAAAACATTGTATTATTATCATTAATTGTATGTTTTGTAATAACGTTTCTGTTAATAAAGTAACCCGATTTTGATATAAACTTAATATTCATCTGAAGCAAAGTATAATGCATATTAAATATAAATGACGATAACTGTAAAGAGTAAATATTGATAATGATGATATATAAGCATGTCTTACGCATTTTATTATAAAAAAATATCAACTTATTGAAAATTCACTCACTGGGAATCTGTTATGAAACCTTCGATTTGGTTTAAATCCCGTCCAAACCATCCTGCCGGCTTGAAATTCAGCTGAGCAGTTAAACCAGTTGTATGACATTGAATTTCCATCATTCCATACTGGTTATATAAAAATGGAAATAAAAATCCTGATCAGAAAATACAAAGCAGGAGAACAAATTATACATTTGAAACATCTAGTTATATAAAAATATTGAAATATATTAAAAATAAGCTGTGTAAACTAATATGACTGATTTACGCTGTACAAAATCTTAGTTTCTGCAAGGTTTCGTTCAGCAAGGCAATTTTTATTGAACTTTCGTTAAAGGTAATAAAACGTTAAAAAAAATAATGATGCTAACATATCCAGTGGTGACATAGTATCAATACTTAGCATCAAAAAAGTATCAAAAGATAAGTTTGGATACTACTCGAAACTCAATAGCGTCACTGCAAATTCTCAATTATTTGTTTAACTTATATCGATAGTAATCTATCATTATCGGCATTAATTTGTGTCTAAGCTATTTTTTATCAGTTTCAGTTTTTCATATAAATCAACTACGGTTAGAAAAAGCAATAGTTCAAGCAAAACATCATCTAAAGATGTTGAATTTAGTTTACTATTCGCGATCGCAACGAACTATAGGGGGCGTTGTTGTATGAGACGCATACCAGCGATTTCCATATGAACCGTCATTCAGTTNTCAAACTATTAATTTTAAAAATAATTTGCATAGCAAAGAGACTTAACCTAACTATGAGAGAGGTGTAAAATAAAAATAATAATTTCTATTTTGCGACAAGTAATTTCAAATGTAAATGAAATGGTTTCTAAATTGTTATTTTAAGTTCATTGCAGACTTAGCTCGCCACAGCACTAGGCCTAAAAAGTGATCTTTTTCAGCCCAAGGACCATGTGCCCCATTAATTTCGTTGAACAGAAATAATAAAAATAAAATAAAGCTCAATGGAATATATTTATATAAATATTATTACATATAAATATTATTATTTACAAATATTTTCGATTCTATCGATCAAAATTATGGACACGAAACTTTACTTTTCAATGTCACTAAATACAGTGAATTCGCGATAACTCGAATCTGATAGGACTGACGAAAAACTTCGACGCATCGGAAGCTCGACCTACCGTTAGTTTCGGTTTTGAACATTCAAAATATTGTCGGATTATTTAATTAATGCTTATTTATTAATTACAAATCTTCTAAATGCTTACAATATTTAAGATCATTTTTCTGACAAGCCATTTACGATAAGACTGTTTGAAGCACTTTATGATACCCTGGTCCATCGGCTGCAACTTTGCTGTTGTGTTTGGCGGGAGAAACTGCAAGTTTACTGCTTTCAAATTAGGTAGATCACTATGCGCTGTGCATTTATCCATAAAGAGTATCACTTTTCTTTTTTTAGCGAAGAATTTCCGATCCAATTTTCTTACATAGTCTTCAAATAAAACTGATGTCATCCAAAACTTTTTGTTAGACTTGTAATCCAAAGGATACGTTTTTACATTCTTGAAACATCGGGGATTTCGGTATTTTCCGATAACAAGTAAGGGCAATTTCTCTGTCCCAGACGCATTTCCTCCAACTAGGACAGTCAAACGTTCCTTGCTCATTTTACCCCCTGAGCAGTTTTCATCCTTAAACATCATAGTCTTATTTGGAAGACATTTAAAAAATAAACCCATTTCATCAATATTGAAAACATCATTTTAACTGTATCCTTGAAGTAAATTTGGTAACGTTTCATTTAACCACTGTTCACATACTTCAAGAGGGACAGCTTTAGCTTCTCCATGAAGAGTGCGAAAGACATTGTGTGTGTGTTGCAAAGGAAGGGGCAAGATATCAGCTCCTAGGTTTTTTTTTCTTTTTTTTTTTTGCTTTGAAAGATCCAAAAAAAATCGAGTTAAAGGGAGTAAAATTCGAGTAATCGAGAATAATTAACATGAAATTGAAGATAAAAGGGTCGGGACCCCATAAAAAAATCGAGTTATAGTAATATTCGAGTTATCGTACTTCGAGTTATAGCGAATTGACTACTATTTAAAATTCATGCTTTGAAGCTATTAACTACTCTCCTATCCTCATTATAGATTTCAAAATGTGAGTTAGCATATTGAAGCTACTAATTACTGTCCCATCCATTATAGATTTCAACATTTGTATCAACATATTTGAAGCTACTAATTACTGTCCCATCCTCTTTATAGATTTCAACGTGTGAGTTGGGATATTCGAAGCTATTAACTACTGTCCCATCCTCATTTCCTCATCATAAATTTCAACGTGTGCGCATATTGCGCTATTTTTGTTCTGAAGCGAATTGATAAAGAGTTGTATTATATTTTCTAAACCCGCAGTTATTTTTCAGTTTGTGGTGATGTCTAAAACAATTATAGAGACTCGGGTCTAAAAACAATAGCTCCTTAAAAACTTTTAATTTTAATTTTTTTTTATCCATTAAAATTCACGAAAATAAAGTATTGTTTCAATTTAAAATTCAATTTTAAACTTATTTTTACTTTGAACTATTAATTTCTTTAATTAACTTATAATCGCTACTAATAACAACTAAATAATTCTTGTTGATAATATTCTTTCGAAAATTTTTATGAATTTGTTAAAATCCTTTTTTTTTTCTTTTTTTTTTAAATCTTAAAACACTTTAATAAAATATACAAACGTTAAAAATTACAGTTTAACATAATAACAAGTTCAAAATGTTTATTATGATTTTGACGTAAGGTTTTTAAAAACTTTTTTTTTAAATCTTTCTCTATTTTTCTACGAATAAAATTCAACTTTTCAATTGCCTCATACAACAGCAGACAGTTGAGGAATTTTTGTAAAAACTGGTTTTGCAATTGCGGACGGAATGTTCCAGACTTATTTTGATTTCATAAAATGTTTTTGGGTTACGTTTATGTCTCTCGGTTGTCGTTCGTTAAAAGCTTCCAATGTTTGAAAAAAACTTCAGACGTTTTGAGAGGTTTCAAAGAATTCAAAACTTTTGCAAAACAATTTTTTAACATGACTTTTCTGTGTTCAAAGATTTTTGATTGGCTTGTTATTTGCTTAAAACCACTGTGCGTGTGACGTGTGTGTAAGTATCGTGGATGGATTTATGTTACCAACAAAGTTCAATAATAGGCATTCTAAAAAATATCGAAAATTTGCCGCCGAGGCACAAAACGATTAAATATTTTATCTTTTGCCTAAGCATTCTTTAGAATACCAAACGACAAAGTGTCAAAGTATGAAACACATCACGAATTTTATAAAATGCCTAGATATTCTATAGAATGTTGACTTTTGATAAGTTATTGCTTATAACTATTCAGAGTGTTCTTGATGACCGCCTTTAATATGTATGCAAAATATTGGTAAAATTTTGTCAAAAAAGTGTTCGCAATATTTATTAAAATTAAAATTTAAGCAAAGGAAAAACATTTTGTTATCGAAAACATGAATGAGTTTTGAGAAAGATAGGATATAAAATATAAAAATCAGTTTGATTGCCACTTGAAAGTTACAAATGTTCAACATTTCAAATCTTCTCTCTTTTTTTCTGACAGTCAAGCAAATTTTGATGGTTTTAGTCTAGTCTTCCTCAATAGAGATTAGTTAGAATTCGATAGGTTTTTTTTCCTGGATTAAAAATTAATTTACTACCCCTAATGGCAGTCTCTCATATTTTTTATCCAAAATAACATTTATATTGTTAAAGAATAGATATCTTTTAAAGTACAACTGTTATACGTAACATTTTTCCATACTTTGCGGAAAGATTATTTTATATTCCATGAAATTTCTATTTATTGTATTCAATGGTTAGTAAAATGTTTCATATATCTTATCTTTCATACATTGCCTGCAAATGTTAAGCATTATATGTAATGCTTAGATATTCTTTAAAATAACGACGTTTCATACAATGCCCTGAGTATTTATGCTAAAAGTTTTTTTTTTTACTGATGGAATAATTGTATATAGTGAAATATATAATGGAATAAATTACCTCTGGCTTTTTTTTTTGTAACCGAAATAATTTTTCTCGTATATTCACAAGAACCAGGGATAATTAATTAATAATATTTTTGCATAAAGGAAGCATTTCAGAATTGCAATCATTATTTTTTTTTATATGCTGATATGATGATAAAATTTTCTTTCGTATATTTTAATGTCATTTTTATATTGTTTAACTACAGTGCTGTGCAAATAAATTCAGAGAATCTTCTTTTTTCATTAAATTCTACCTATAATAGAGACTTTTCACTTATGATGATTTCAACTATATTTTTATACAAGAGGTTGACCTTGACTAGACCTGAACCGATTTGACCAAATGGACATCACAAGGTGGGCTTCAGCAGCTACTAAAATTTTCTTATTGAACCCAGAGGCTGAACAAGAACGCCAATCTGTAAAACAATTAACATCTTCAAAGAAGTGATAGCACCTGAATTGGGCTAAAAGAATTCTCTGATTAATTCTGAATTTTCGTAGTCTTGAATATAAGTACTCAATGATGAAACACGTTCTATTTTCTTGTCTAATGATTTCGATCTAAATTTATCAGACGAAACCTTTCGAGGAATACAAACAGTTTCAACATCGACAAAAGCAAAAGTTTTATTTATCAAGTTAAGGTATAAAGCTTTGGCTGCATCATACGTAAAATCCATTTTACCGTGAAATATGACACCTTAATTTTTACCGTAATGTTTATTTAATTAGATTGATTCAGTGATTTTATTGTATTTACTGTAACAATTACGGCTTGTCAGATTTTTTGTTCCAGTAAAAATGGATTCAATGGTAAAAAGGATCGGCACCCTGTGTGCCGGTATTTTTTACCGTAATTTTTTACAGTGTATAAAGAATTAAGAAGGAATAATGAACGCGAAGAAAAAAAAACATTCCAATACTAGACGGAATTGTATTTGTAACGCAAAGATTTACTAACGGTGGTTGTTTGTTTGTTTCAACTAGATTGCTGAATGTCATAATTGTAAGGTGGTAAATCAATATTTTTAAGACATTAAAATAATTGATGAAAATTAATCCATAGAAAATTGTGACGAGACACGAATAAGGTGAGCAGCACAACTCCGAAAAAATAAATGTGTAATAATGGTTTTAGATGGAGATTTTATCAAAGCTGAAGAACATATTCCCAACTAGATTGCTTGTAATAAAACTCATACTAATTAAACTACATGCGTGAAATTTTTTGTGTTTGTCCCAGTTAATTTGCACAGTGTACTGATACATTTTTGTAAACAAAGTGGTTGATACTCACCTGCTCAAACCATAGTTTTCCAATTATAATATTGTGAACACAGCAGTGGACATTTGTCCATGTATACACTTCGTTATGCCTGAAAATAAAGAGTCATGTTTTTTAATGCTATACAGTAATTAATATTAATTTTTAGCTTGGCTTTCTGAGATTCTTAAAACTATAAATTGTGAATCTTTGTTTTTGAAAACATTATAGGAACACTTGTGATATCATTAATATACGTATTTCTTTAAGTATTAATCCCCAAAATGTAAAGTGTGAAGCGAAGCTTAATATGTACTGTGAATCAAAGTTTTGAGTATTTCACTGATTTTTTTTTAATTAAAATATAAATTTGTATGCATGAAGCCTAATTAATTAACTTTTAACATTAAAGATATTATTGAGGAAAAAACTAGGGGGGGGGAGAGGATGAGATTATTTTAAATTTGTTTCATGAACAAATTTTAAAGAATTCGGTGTTCTCAACAGCCATATTTTTCTTTAAAAATAACAATAAATATACATTTATTCAGATTTACATTAGTTTTATTAAAATTTCAGTATTCTCTATTTATAACAAAATGTCATAGCACTTTCATTGTCATTTGTCTAAATATCATTTCCATTTTTAGTTCATTTAATGACTAAACATATACAATCCTAAAAAGGCCGAGATTCCTAGCATCGACACTGAATCAGAACCTAAAAAGAAAGCTTCTTATACTTACATTTTGACAATTTAAATTGATTTCCGATAATGAGAGTTTCATGTGTAATTGTTACAACTGGATGTTTTGCTGTACACAAAAAATCGAACGCTGATGAAAGCAGTTTAAACTTATCACGAATATCGTTTTGTAAATTATCGCTGGAAAAACTATTTTGTAACGGTTAATGACAAAAACTATGTGTGCGAATACATTAAGATTAGAATAACAATCCAATAATGAAATTTTTGCCTATAGTTCTGTATTCGGAAGAGAACAAAAAGCTCCTAACGTTAATTTTTCGATTCTTCTTCGATTCTCTTTCGATTTTTTGAAGCCAGTAAAATAAAATAAAGAATGTGTTACCCATAATAGCAAAAACTACCGATGATAAATATTTAAATTGTTGTACTTAATTGTTAGCTTTACATTAAGTTTGTAGAAAAGTAATTTTTATGAAAAAAATACTAATGGCTTTGTATTTTCTTATTTTTTATTAATTTACTCTAAATTCGTGAAACTATTCTTTTGCATTATGTGTGTTTTTGAATTAAACTTATTTTAAAATTAATTTGACGGAAAAGCTATTTTATTTTACAAAAGCTAAAACTAGTTACGAATAAATTCTAGTTACGAATAAGTATGATTCATAATATAAGTTTTACTAAAACTGCACTGTATGAAAATGTCTGATAAAAAATAGAAAATTTCAGTAAATTGCCCATGGAGAATTTCTGTTCTTTAAAACTACTGAAATTTACTATAAAATTGCATCTCAATCTGACAAAAGACACAATTCGACGGTAAAAATATAAAATCTGAGTCCATTAATATAAATTTTAATTGTTAGGTGCACATTTCTCTGTTTTGAATAATAAAATTTTGATATCGGAACAGGAGATTTTGATATTTTCTTTTTCTACTAAATCCAGTGTCTGCAGATGATCTGTGAAGTAACATTTCCTGCAGGCAACGAATTTCTTTTATTTAACCGAGCCTATTTCATACAGATGAATCGTTTCTGCGGCAGCAACTATTAAAAACTTTCTGAAAAAGTGTGTATACGTACACCCTTTTCTATTAAATTATTCTAAAGACCCAACTGTTCCTAATACGATCCCAGCCGATGTCGAACGAACTACATTTGTGACCACGCAACTTCCTCTCTAAGTCAACACTATACAGCATCGCCTCGTACCACCATTCGCTTTGACATAACCGTTTAGATCATAATCAATGTCTAATTATTTGAAGCCAACTATGCTGAGTTTTACCGTACTTTGCACTATGGAAAAAAAAGTTATATATGAAAATTTTTGGCGCGGTTTTGTTACAGAAAATTTCTGTCTATGTGTTGGTTTTTTTCAGTAGTATGCGGAAAATTTCTGGCAGTTTCGCCAGTGCTTTACTGTAAAATTGCGAAATTTTTTTTACAGTTTGTCTGTTGGTCGGTTTTAAGAAATACCGGTTGTACCAAAAATGACGGATAAATCTTGAAAATCAGCAAGAAAAAAAATGGAACGCAATAAAAAAGTATGGTTTGAGACAATATGCTTAGGAAACTAGATATTTCATCCCTCCAAACAGCACATTTTGTTAAACTCTTCGCCAATAGGTGGCATTAAAGAATAGGAATAACTACATTAATATGCGTTTTTCTAACGTGTAAACCAGGGGTGGGCAAACTACGGCCCGCGGGCCAACTGTGGCCCACCAGAAGGTTTTATCCGGCCCGCGGACAGAATTTAACTTGCCGATCCATGGCGAATATAAACAATATACATTATATATCAATTTTCTTGTCAACTTTGTTTAGAGCTATTTTTGCTCTTTCTTTTTTAACAAAGTACTGATGACCTTTTTACTTTCTCTATTTTTGTTCTACAGAACATAAATTGATGGAAATAGTTAGCACAGACAGCTTCAATTGGTGTGTGGCAGACTGCGCACGTGTGGCAGACTGCGCATTTTAAGCTCCAAAGCGCGGATTTTTCTGCCGGAGCGAGTTCTAACATCACTTACTGCGTATGGAAAGATTGCACATAAACAACGTCATTGTAAATAATGGTGAAATTATTAAATGCATAAAATGGCTATTGCTTTTTTGAGTTATTGGTAAAATTTTTTTTACCCCAAAATGGCAACTGAAAGATGCAAAGTTGATGTAGAGTGCCATGCGTTCAATGATGAATTGACTTTATTTTATTTTACAAGTTAGAATTTTTATTTTAGAAGGTTTTACTCGTCCCACCAAACTTTTTTTTCTCGATTTTTGGCCCTCGACCAAAAAAGGTTTGCCCATCCCTGGTGTAAACCATCATCAAAATCCTTCACATAGATTAAAATTTTTTTCTGCTCTCGCATGCCTTCAGCTTCACCTATTGACCGGAGGTTTACTAAATGTGCAATTTGGTGAAATGAGATTCCCTAGATTCCTAAGCATATTGCCACAAACCTTACATCTTTATCGCATTTCTTTTTGTTGTTTTTTTTTCCTTTGATTTTTAAATTGCATCAGTCATTTTTGGGACAATCGATAGAAAAGCTGTAGGTTATTTGCAATTTATTGATCAAAAGGGGATTACTTTTTCAGGTATACAGTAAGGGTTCCTTCAGGCTTGATTTCGAGAGATTTTCCCCAAAATTTCAGTTTCGGATGAATATTGCCGTAGAATTGGAAGTCCTCTGATTCAGCATGGAAAGCACTCACTGGAGGGTGATGACACACTTGTTCGCACACCAAGCGAAAATCATCTCTGCACATAAAAGGTAAATACATGTGTAGAAATATTACATTTTAATTAAATATGCAGAAAAAATAAGTATTGAAAATACGAGTGTTGACTGTAAAAGTTGGTACCCAGTTTGAAACCATATGAAAAGCATCAGACTAACATGATAAAAAAGCAACAAACGATCTAAATTAGACTGACGGTTTTCAAAAATTTATAAGTAGATATCAGATGAGATTTAAAAAAAAGACACTGCATAACAGAAATATGATGAGCGCAGCTGGGTATAATGATGCAGAATCATTCTAAGGAATGCAATCATGCTCAGCGGGGCGGCGCCTCTCTTTGACTGCTCGAATGGCATAGTTATATTATTCATTAACTTCTAAACTGTATCAAATAGAAATATTTTTACACTCTAGAATATTCATTTATTGAGCAGTGGTGGCTCAGGGGATAGGACGTTCGCTTCCCAATGAGGTGACCCATGTTCGAATCCCAGCTGTGGTTGGTTGGTACGAATTCTGCTCCCAGCTCACACCAACCACAGTGCTGACGTAAAATATCCTCAGTGGTAGATGGATCAATGATTAAAATGAGTTGACCGTGCGAAGTTTTCGTGGTTTTCCTCACCATGAAATGCAAACGCGAGTCAGCTGTTCAACACCACTTATAAAATACTAATTTATTCATGAAAGTAAGCTGTTAAATCTGCAATAATAAAACCAGTTTTACTGTATTCGATCCATTACAGATGCTACCAGTTACAGCTGTGCCCCCTTAAATCTGCTTTAAATATAAACTTAAAATTTTTTGAGAATTAACTGTGTAGTGCACCAGCATTTGATCTTTTTTTTAGTTATTGGATTTTAAAAGAAAATACATTAAAATTTTTGTTTAATAATAACATGGGATTTTCTTATTTACTTTATAAGGTTACCCTTTCCTGATATTATTTTTTAATTTATTTTCTAGTAAACAGAAACTTATTGAGTTCTTGACGACGGAGTAAAATGTCTTTATTAACAAGTTAATTTACTTATTTTCAATAAGATTTATTGTTTCTTGAAATCTAGATAATTTCCATCTGCAGAATTTATAAAAAGCAAATTGAACAGTAATAAAGTAATTAAGAATGTTACATATATTTAAATAAAAATATACTGCTTGTGATTAAAGATATTTTTAGAGAGTTTCACTTTAGGATCATTCATAAGTAATGCTACACTTTTTCCCTCTCCTCTTTGTCATAAAATGCCACGTTTCACCCTACCTCCCTTGTCACATGCCAGTTATGCCAAGCTATATTAAAAATATACTAGCTGTTCGGATAATATTTTTAACTTTTTTAAGCTTTTAACTATGAGTTTTCGGACCTTTCTGAACCTTATTATAATGAGGATTGCATATGAACTTATTTTCATGAAGAAGAAAAATAAAAAGCAATTTAAAAATATCTAATCTGCTTATTTTAAATTCTGCTTATGTGTGTCCTCACACTTTTGTTACCCCTCTCTCCACCTTGTCTCCAAGTTGTCATAAATTCTCCAACACCCGCCCTATCCTCCAAATGTGAAATCATTTGTGGACGGCCCCCTAGTGTCCCCTCCGAATGGCCATGTGATGCACACAACACTATTTTTATATAGTTCTTTTCTGTACAGAAAGAGAGAAATTGTGTTTTAAAGTTCAACTTTATATATTAAATCATGTCTCTGTTTTTAAAATACTAACTTTATAGTTTTTATAATTGTACAGAGGAAAAATAATACTAAAAGGATTAAAATACATTGAGGTTTTTTCTATATGAAAGGGATAATTTTTACTTAAAATACTCATAATTTTGGATTTTGAGAAGAAAAAAAACTGTATGAAACATGAGCCAAAATTTTGGATCGATGAATATTAAACTTATTTATAACCACGAAAAAAAAACTAAATTGATCGATTTTAATTAATTTATTTATTTATTTTATTTTAATATACTTTATAATATACCACTTAAAATTGTTAAAGTTTTTTAACATCTACAAATATTTACCTTATGAAAGAATTCTTTAAAGAAAATATTTTTCTTCCGCTGTTAAAGTTATTTTTAAAGCAAAAGAAATTTGCAAATAAATAAAAAATTATCTAAAATAGCGTTCAAAATAGAAATTACAATTTCAGTTTTTTTTTCATCTAAATATTTATCTACGTGTAAATGAAATAAAACTTCTTATGTTAAAATGGTTGTTTTTTTTATAATATCGTACATTTTTCATTTATTTTTGTAAAATATTCTTCACTCAACCTTAACATACATTAATTATAGAGAAAAAAGCTTTTGAAATTCATTTAGCTAATTATTTTCTCCCAAAAACTTGCAAACATAAAGTCTTTCTTCCGAAAAACAAATAATTAACTGTTTGTTAAAAATCAGTAAATAAAGTAAATGAAATGGCTGAACCAAATTAATGACTTAGTTGTAAAACAAAGTAACAACTTATTTATATCTGCATAATTTCAACCAAAAGGCTTTGTAGGATTAATTTTTTCCTTTTTTTTTTACATAGATATGCACATATATTTATTTTTCGTGATTATTTTTTTTAGTCTAGCTTTAATTTGTAAAATAATTTAAAATTGGAATGAAAAAAAGTTCATTTAAGATTCCAATCAAAGAATTCTAAAAAAAAGGTTATTTTGATAATATTCTCATAAAACATTTTTATTTATTCAACTTTCACTCGAGTATTGGATTGCAACTGTTTAAACAGAAATATTTCATTCTCTTTTTTTTTCATGTTCGAGTTTTCTAAAATTACTTATGGCAATTTTTTCTATACTAGTGTTTATCTTCAATAATAATGAGGTCTTTGAAATCTGAAGTATTTTTGATCCCATGAGCAGAGAGGGAAAAATTAATAAGGTAATTTCTTTACAAATCTCAATAATTATCTGTTAAAAACGTTCTTTATTCATTAATAATTATTTCTTCAGTCATGAAATTGCGTTTCTTTTTCTGCGAAGCTGTTTAAAATAACAGCAGTTATAAAATGAATACTTTTTGAAGATTAATTATTTAAAATTAATAAAAAATATATAATTTTAAAAATTGCTTAAGGCTCATTTTGATTTGATGGTTTAATATTTGTTTCCTTATGCAGGATGATTTTGAACATTATTTTATTTTATAACCGACAGGTAGAAAGCATCATAAGGATTAAGAATTGCATGGCAACCAATGTTTGGAAAAGTCATCATAAGCCGCTAGGGTCGCCTTTTAGTTATGAACTAGCTGCTCATGCGCATTTGAAACGGTTCTTTTATTATCTAAATTATCTCAATTTTGTGTTAATTTTACATTTTTCTATTGATTACTGTCACGAAATTTGCTTTCAAATTGTCGCCGAAATAGCTTTTCTGTCACAAAATTTAATGATTACATTTAATCATTAAATTACACAACATAGCTATTTTTGAGCCTATTTAAAAGAAAATTTCAACTCTTACATTTAGTAAACATGAAATTGAGGTAAAATGAATAAATAAAAGTACCAACTCATAAGCACACGAAAAGCCAGCCCGTAATACGGAAGCGCTTATGGCTGCGCACTATTATATTTCTAGCCCGGGGTTGCTGAGCGATTCTCAATCTATAATCATTGTATTAAATCATTGTATTGAATTGATTGCTAAATGGGTAATCGCTTCGTATTTAAATAAATTAGGGTAGCATAAAAATATATAACTCTTGTAGCATATGCATTAGTGACGGTTTTGTGTTAATGTTTACTGCGTGTTATATTTTGTACTTAGCATCTAAAAGTACTTATTTAAATCATACATCATAAAATTAACGAATGTATTGAGAAGTACTGGATGGAATCGGAATTTTAATATTGCTATTTATCGTAAAGAAATATTGATATTTTGGGACATAGCTCTATATTTTTTTAAAATATTATTTTTAAATTGGTGAATACTTCGTTCCAAAAATGAAATTTATCAAAGTAATGATTACACCCGATTAAATAATTACCATTATCGACAATACTGACGATCTTATCGTTACGTTAAATAAGAACTATGTTCCAGCTGGTAGATATAATTACTATCAATTTGTATCAAATTATCCCCTAAAAAATAAGCCCAGGGAAGTATTTAAATAGTTTCCTCTCTAATGCTAGAGCAGAGGTCGCCAATGTGGTCTATATAGACCCCCAGGGGTCTATTTAACAAAAGCGGGGGTCGATCTGAGACAGGGGGGCGAATGGGGGTCGACCCGAATCGGAAGGGCCGATTGTAGGTCGAAAATAAAAACAGTTCTCAATACGCAAATCACACATACCTAATTAAGAATGTAAAATTTGTGAAGTTTTTTTATAATTGACTCAATATCAGTTTCTTTATAAAACATAAATTACTAAACGTATATTTATTGGGGTGAAACAAGTCTTTACGTACCACCGAGCAGTGGCACGAGCTCAGCGCAGTTTATAAGTCATATGCATATGTGCGCTTGTCCAAATGTCACGTGTGACGAGCATTGACGTTACAAATGCAAATATCATACGCAGTTTCAGCTATCTTTGCAAACTGTGTTGAATATTTGCAGTGTCATTATTAAAACTTTTATAGTTTTGGATAATTAGTTATTGTTTCGATAAAACCATTCGTTTGGTTTAGATATCAATTTTAATTATCAATGCACAAAAAAGAAGGTAAGCATTAATAATATGGATTAGTACAGCCCGCGACAAAACTATAGCACACTTTGTATTTTTTTACGAAAATTACAAAATTGACCAATTTTGACGAAAATTAAAATTGACCAATTTTGAACCCAATATAGCGAACCTTGCAAAAAAACACCAGGCACACCCATCTCATTGATCAAGAAGCAGTAAATCTTTAGTTACTTTACTTATTATATCTACTTATGCATAATTACTTATTATTTAATAATAAGGTATTTAAATTTCAATATTAATATATTTTTCATAAAACTATTGTTACACAATGTACTATTACTTTAATAAATGTTTAAAATCATAAAATAAATGTACAAACACAGTATCTAATAGAGTTTTATTTTAATTAACAGAAAATTACTTTTGTGGGGGTCGATGGAGATTTCGAAAAATTATATAGGGGTCGATGATCAAAAAAGTTTGGCGATCCCTGTGCTAGAGCATGTATTAAATTAATTTTTTTTTAAAGCGCGGCTGAGTGGCATTACTTACAAAACTTAACTGCTAGTTCGGTGATGATTTTATCGTTTTCTTTTACCATTTTTAATTGAGTTGAGGAAATTTCCTGTAATCGTTTGATTATTACTTTCATTTTTATTCTTAAAAATGCTTAAATGTTTTTTTTAAAGGAATTCGAGTGTCAAGGAAGACAAAATTATGATAAAATTTTTCATTTGTCGAAACAAATAGTACATTTAAGCAAACGATTCTATAAATAAAATGATTGATTGAAATGAAATGAAAAAAAATCTGTTTTAATTTTGTTTCAAAATTTTTATGAAAAAAATGCTTTTTTAATTTTAAAATTCGAGAATCAATTGTAAAATTCGAAAGTTGAACAATAGACAACATCAAGTTCAAAATAAAAATATTTAAGTACATAAATTTCTTCGTGTTTTAAATTACAGAATGTAAACTATCCCTATAAAAACCAGCGGACAATGAAGCCACTCACAAAGAAGAAGCAGAAAAAATAATTAAATAAAAAGGCTGTAAAAAATTTGTGATCAGCTTGAAAGATTCTTTTATTTTTATCGTGAAAAGAGCGAACGTAAAAATGATACAACTCGTTCCGCTAAGGCTAAATTACATGATAGAATTTGCTGGATCGTAATAAAAAAGAAGAAGGTAGATGTGTGTTTTTTCTGTGAATGACTGTGAAACAAATATCGATATCATTTTTTGAACAGAAAAATATTGTCTTGTTTATTTTTATCTGGAGCCATTTCCAATAACACAAGGCCGTATGAATCATTTACGATGCCAATTAGGCAAGAAAAATTCATTTGTCATTTCAGTTGTCTGCGAATTCCTATTCTATTATCATTGCCAGGGATATGTAAAGGCAAAAAATAGGAAAATACAATTTAAGAGATTATTTCCCAAGGCGAAAAAAGAAGTGCATGGGTATCATTTAATTTGTGCATTCATCCAATCTTTTGCTACGACAAAAAAAAAATAAAAAAGTAAAAAAACATCTGTGCTGATTTTCTAAATTTTGTTTTGACTACTAGAGCAGCAGTTCCCAATTTTTTTTTCAGCTATGGAATCCTAAATAATCAACCTTTTTTTAGGAGTTCCGACTTTATAAATAAAATTCATTAGCTTGTGAAAGTTTTTTTTTTTTACAATAAAAGAAAGAAAGTACGTAACATATTTTGAAAATATTTAATGTGAACATGAGATTTTTATTTTTGGTGGTATGTATAAACTAAAAACGAATACAAGAAGTTGAATTATTATTTCGGTTTAATTAAAAAATAAATAAAAACTGTAATAAACTGAAAATGTAATGTTGCGGGTAAACATATTTCCTTATTGCTGAATTTATATATTTTGTTTAGAATTGAAAAATTCTGTGGGAAATACTTAAGTAGTATTTTATATAGCATATCCTTTTAATAATATTATTGCATTAGTAAAAATGCTCTTCTTAAAATTCTGAAATTTCCTTTTACTCTATCATTTAATTACATAATTTCATATAAATAACCGAAATAGTAAATAATGAATTTTATGTGTAAAATAGTCCCGATCTTCGGAACCCCTGTGACCCTTCCTTGGAACCGTAGAATTCCGCGGAGCACCTTTTTGGAACCGCTGTACTAGAAGCCCTTATTAAGTCAATTATTCTTATGTTAAATAAGAAAGTTCTATATTATCCATTTTAATGTTATATTCTAAAAATAGCTTTGAATTTTGAAATTATTACTGCAAAATAATTTGTTTAAGAAAGGCCTTTATGTGTCTTATTTTATAAAAATGTTTCACTTTGATCAATTAGTATCCGTTGACCCTTTTCATGGATGTTTCTAAAACTCATGTTCACTATTGAAATAGTTTTTAATAGCTATAAATAAGACCATTTTTATTTTATGTAAAAAATTAACATTTACTATTAAATAAATTATAATTAATTACGAAATTGTAAACGTGTTTTTGCAATTCTATTTTATTGCTCATAAAGTATGATTATCTATTTTTATAATAAACTATTATTTAACCATTTATGAATATTTGATTATAGTAACCATTTACAAACCTTTCAAAAATAATTATGTATACTGTAATAGCAAATAATTGTAAGTCATAGACATTTTGATTTATACTTTCTTAAATTTCACAAAGAATAAAAAATGTGAAAAATATTCATTATTAAAAAAGTTTCTAAATTAAGGACGATTATTTAAATAACGTAGTTGAGGCGGACGTTAAATTTATAGAAATATATTACATAAAAGAATAAAACCTATTCTATACTTGGTAAATTTAATAAATATTCAACTCAACGTATGCATAAAAAAGCAAAAATTTTAAAGCGATTACTATTTACGGCTTTCATAAGTAAAGATAGCATGCCAAGAAAATATTACGTGATATTCATTTCTGCTATTGCCAAAAAAAAAAAAAAAAAGGAATTCATGATTTGGAAATGAGAAATAGCTTTTTGAAACCAATCCACCCTCTTGGCTTAAAATATATTTCAGATGCCAAAAATTGAGATGGGAAGTGTCAAAGCTTGAGTTGCCAAAAATTGAGTTGTAAGTTTAATCATAAGTAAAATGTTTTTGTCCTAACTATGAACGTCCAAAAGCAAAATTTATGGCTCATTTAAAAGTTTACTAAAAAGACATGCAAATGAATTTTATGCACCATTTGTAATAAATTCCTCGCTTCAAAATATTGCCTAAAAGTATCCTTTCGAAATATATTTATAAAGTTGCTTGCTTACTCTTTCTTATAATGGTTTTGTACAATTTCTGTATTTTTACAAATTTAAATTAAAATTTGTTTTGCAAAGTTTATTTCTTCATCTGTTATGTTATAATATCAAATGCAATTTTAACTGAATTACCCTGATCTCTAATCGTACATAGATAAATTAAAATTAATATTTACTTAGTCGGAATTGAGCCTTTTATCGATTACCTATGCTTGCCAGTCGGAGTTGATTACCAATGCTTTGACAGTAAATTCAGTTGCACAAATATAAATTTGTTGACCCTGATGTTGCCATTTAGTTATTCTACATATTTCAAAGAAATGATAAAAATTTAAATCAGTAGAAAAAAGACAACCTGATTAAATATGTATTTATTACTTCATTATTATTTAAAATTTTTAAATGGTGGAATAGGGTGAGTTGGAAATCGTGCATATCAAAGATTAAAGGTACATAAAAGTACCAGTTTGAGAATATGAATGAAAGTAAAGTATCACAGAGATAAAAACTTGAAATAGAGGTTTTTACTTTTAGTAGATGCGACAATAAATGTTCGAAAAATTGTCATCTCTCTGGATCGGCAAAACATGTTCATTTTTGCCAGATTTCGAAAATCACTCTTCAGTTGGAACAATAGATGTTCGAAATGCCACTTTACTCGTCCAAATTGTCTCTCGTCCACTTTTCCTTCACTTCAATTGACGTTTTTCTTGTGTTTTTTGTCGACGAGTGCAGAAATTATGTTTCAACTTTCATGTTTTTATCGTCCGAAAATGGCCAACTATCATCCAACATTGCCAACTATCATCCAACATTGGCCAACTATCATCCAACATTGGCCAACTATCATCCAACATGCCAACTATTGATCCAATTATTCTGAAGCTATGAGCTAATCTTGTCCCCGTTGACTTATTGGGTACTGCAGCATTTTTTGTCGGGAGAATATGAACCTTTTGAAGACTACAACTTGAATATTGTTAAAAACATTTCCCAACCTTGAACAATAAAAGCTTTGAAAAATCAAATCAATGACACCGATTTGTGTACACTTACGAAACAATCTGCCGTTAAGAGGAAATCAAAATTCAATACGATTTCACTGAACCGTAGAACTTACATCGAAAAGCTCATCCTGTATTTGTTCCGTAGTCTTCGAAACGCTCAGCGTCTTACTATTAGTTTAGCTCTTGCTGATGAATTTTGAAACTATTCAATTTTTACGTAAGCACTTAGCTTAGATGGGTTTTGGGATTTTTTGTTGGAAAGAGGTATGTCAAATGGCATTAAATTTCCTTCATTATAAAAAATCACTCGTAAATTGTTAATTGCTCACGTTAGCATGTGAGCAAAAGGGTAGGGGCTATTTGAATATTTTTCCAGAGATGATGCAAAATCGCCAAAAAATATGCATATCACTTCTAGCAAATCTGATACTCTTTATAAAGCCAGAGGAAAAAAATCTTTATTTTAAAACAAATATCTATTCATGTGTGTTATATTGTTAAATAACATATTTTATTATGTGACATAATGTAAAATTATCTCATATTTTTCACTTGAATTTAATTTACTTTTAATAGTTTATAGTTCTTTATATTGAAATAATTGTTTATAAAGTTATTGTGTTTTATTTGAGTTTAAATTTGATATTTTACTTTATACATATTAAAATTAATAATCGTTTTGTTTTTAAAAACTGTGGCATTAATCATCTGAATTTCAAATAATCTTAATATTCTAAAATAAATTTTAACTAAGACTTTTTAGACACTATTTAATTATTTTGTTTCTACAGAAGGACAGTTCGCCACTGTAACGTTTTAAATGGTAAATAATCATTCCCCCTTTTTTTTTCTTTTATTTAAACGCGTTTGTTTCTTTGCGGCAACAATCAGACCTTACTTTTAAATTAAAATTTCCTTATGTTTAAAATTTATTCGCTTGTTTAATTAAATAAGGCGTAAAGCGAAAAAAGATTTCTTTGAAATGTCTCTGCTATTTTGTTTCGCTTAATGACGCTCTAGTTTCGGATTCGTACTTGTGAATTCAGTATTTTTCTCCTTTGATGTTTTAACCGAAATAAAATTGAAGCTATGAAGTGACTTTCAAATGTAATTTTCTCCATTCTTAAGCTTTGAAAAGTACCGGGAACTTAATTTAAAATTTAGAAACTCAATTTTTAATTTTCATCAAAATTTTAATGTGCTAGGACAATAATGCTGAGACAGCAAAAGATAAAGGAACGAAATTTTTTTTTGTTTTTCATTGTTGCTTTGATCATTAAATTTATATTTTTAGCTGGTGTATTAATTTTGAAAACAATAGAGATTTAAAGAAAAATAAATATTTAAATTTGATGATGAATATTTTACTTGGCGATAATGCTATGTTAAAAATTACTTGAAAATTCCAAGTTTGATATCTCTAATTTGCTCATATATTTTACGGTAAAGCATGTATAGGTATTTTATTAATTTTTGAAAGTTTAACATAAGAAATGACTCATATTTTTATTCAAAAAATTTCTTAACTTTATCAGGGTTTAAAAATTGTAAACTATTTACTCTTTTTCAGAGAGGGATTAAGTTTTAACTGTCTTAGATAAAGGTTTCAAACTGAATTTGAACGAATGAACCAAAGTTAGAGCTTCCAATGGAAAGATTTGAAACTAACATGCAAGTACTTTTTACTTTTTCCATTAACGAAACTTTCATTTCATTTATAAATATTGGTATATTGCTAGCGAACACTAAAGTAGAGTGATATATCATGAAACGGCAATATTTTTTGAACATCGTGATATTTTAAAGTATATTCTCTTGATATATCGACAAAGAGCCGCGGTGGCTTGGCTAGAGCATTCGCCTCCCAATTAAGTGACCCAGATTCGAATTCCAACGGTGACTGGTTGATACGAATTCTTCTCCCAGCTCGCACGAACCACAGTGCTGCCTTAAAATTTTCTCAATGATGGATGGATGCTTTCGAATCTCCTCGTCGCCGGGAGTACCGTGGGAGGTTTTCGTGGTTTTTCTCTCCATGTAACGCAAATGCGGGTTCATTCCATAAAATATAAGTTCTCCACGAAGGTAATGTTTGTCCCCAAGAAGGCTACTTTGTCTTTACTCTTGATCCAGAAGTTCCTTTGTCTTCTGTGTTAGGTTCAAAACTACGTGGCTACAGAGACGAATGTTGATAGTCGTAAACTTAGAATTTGATCGGGTATTCAACGGGTCGGGTATTCAATTCAAAATAAAATTAGACATATGGACAAAACACTATGATGCATACTGAATCTAAGATTGTAATCGATAACAATGAATATCGAAATAAGATATTACCGATTATGATTATTATTGAATACGATAATATATCCTTATTAACAACGATGATAAATAATGAATACTTTTTCAGTAATTAGTTAGACACGAGTCGTATTGACGAACCTATACAGTTTTAATCTCGTATTCAAACTCAAAAAAATCTTGCAGTTTTTTTTTTCTTTCATTATTTTAGATCATCACGTAAATGGGTGAAAATTACTCTCAAAGGTATAAAAACTGCGGAAATGAACTTAAAACCACACATCTGTTATAAGAATTGAGTGTTGAACACCATTGATAAAACTAAATATTTGTGTATGTTAAAGGTGTCATGAAGCTTTAGGATTAGCTTGTGCTTCCAAACCCTATCAAAAGCTTTAGTAAGGTCCAGCAAAGCAGCGACACTATGATAAGTGGGTTTAAGATTCTGGGCATCCCTGATGGTTTGTGCAAACAGTAGGACTTGATCTGCTGTGCTATGGCCCTTTCTGAATCCATATTGTTCTTTGTGAATTGGGGTAATTCCCTAGTTTGGATTTCAGATTATCTCCAACAAAGCTCTATCAAGGTTAAATATCATAAAACACTTTCTGATACCTATAAACTGAGCCAAGGAGTTCCCCAAGGAACCGTACTTAGCCCTACTCTGTTAACCCTTTATTTGGCTGGCATTGAGCTGGCAATTGCCTAGGGCACAAATAAATATTGGACTCTTTGCTGATGACATTACCCTTTGGAGCTCTGGAAGCAATCTGGATGACTTGGAGTCCACACTCAATGCTTCTTTGGAGTCTATCTCTTTATTTTCTCCTGCCCATAAACTTCCCTTCAATCTACAACTACCTTCTTCACTACAAACAAGCATTTGTATAACTACCACCCAAAGCTGGTCTTTGAGAACCAGGACTGCACGTATCATCACAGGTCTGAAACAAAGTTGCCCAGCCGATATTTTACGTTGCGAAGCTAACCTTATGCCTCTCCGTACCTGATGATAGTCCAGCCTGGTAAAATATTATAACAAGTTCCTCAGCTTTGAACAACATAACAAGACTTCTGACTCCCTCAGCAATTGGATTTTCTCCCAAAGGCTGAAGAAAAACAGCCCAGTTGGCCAAATTGTTTCTCACAGCCTCCTTGCCGATAATGTAGAGCCGCACTCCCTTCACAGTCCCTTGAACCCTTCTGAAGATCTTTCAGAAGTTTTCTGCCATAACAACCTACCCGCACCTGTCAATAAGAAGGAATTCCTGCCCGACCATCTAAAGCAGTGGTCCCCAACCTTTTTATCACCGCGGACCTGTCAACGTGTGATAATTTCACCGCGGGCCGCTGGGGGGGGGACGTTGATTGTTTATATTTTAGATTATTTTGATTTATTAATTTTAATTTATTTGTATTTAAAAATGCCTTCAAAATAAAACACAGTTACACCAAAAAATAAATATAAAGTGATTTAACATTTTAACTTACTAGAATGTTAAATTTAATGAGAACCCTGAGCTTGCTTCTTTGCAATGAGGCGGTTCCATCTGGGGGTAATCGGAGACAATGATACATTACAAACATTAAACAATTTATGTCACTACCTTCGGGGGCCACTTTTTTTTAAATAAATAAAATCTTAATGGAAAACAGATATTTTTAATTTAAACCTAGGAATTTAAATTCAGTTTCAACGAAATGGGCGGCCCGGTACCATTTGATTCACGGACCGGTACCGGTCCGCGGACCGGGGGTTGGGGAACACCGATCTAAAGTAACTGCATACGTGCCAACTTTTAATCCTTTGAAGGATGATTTTCCCCAGTGGTAGTAAAATGAAATTTAAATTACAATTTTAAACAGAAATATTCGCTGTATTTTGAGGAATCTTATGCGGATTACTACAATAGTATTGCATATTAATATATATGGTTAATTTATTTAAAAATAGTGGTGGATCAAAAATATTATAAATTAAGTTTATAAATGCAGGGAATATATCGAAAGCATACATTTTACTACCACTTTAAATATTGAAATAAAATTTTACGCCAAATGCGTAAAAGTTGGCAGGTATGTAAACTGGCTCTAGAAATTATTAACACTATTTCAAAACAAGACACCAAAATTTTCATTGACGGCAGCAAAATCGATAGTCGTGCTGGTAGCGGAATGTAGATCGAGACTCCTGTGGATAAATTTTCTCTCTGCCTACGTAACCCAAACTTCTACTCTGCTTTCAAAAGTTTTGCTATCAATAGGGGTCGCAGCTCCCTGCAACATCTCAGCAACTGGACACCCATATTGGCGACAAAACCAATATCTCCATCCTAAACAAATTAAAACTCTTTTCCCTTCAGCATAATATTCACCTGCAGTGGATTCCTTTTCACGTCGGTCTCTATGGCAACGACTTAGCTGACAGCCTGGCTAAAAAGGGTTGCAGCCATCCGCACCCAACCTCTTCTGATCTCACCTATCTTGAACTTTACTCCCTAAAGAAATCGTAGCTTCTCAGGGACTGGCTGATTCCTCCCATCCACCACTAGTACAAAGGAAATAAACCTGGAGTTTCTTTGACTCTTCCCTTTGAAAGGTGAGTCTGCACCACCCACTCCCGCCTAGCTAGCTGCCATCTAAAAGTTTTACTATTTTCTGAGGGGAACTAAAACCTACCCCCTCAACCCTACACAAGGCTTCCGCTGATCATATCCTGGACTGTCTTGGTCTTCTCTGGGAAGACATCTACTCTACTCCTCTTTTGGTCTTCAATGTCATTCAGGTCAACGGGTTCAGAGATCTGGTCTGACTTCGTCAGGTCAGATGAGGATAAGCAACAACAACAACAAATATTTGTGTATAAAGTTACAACTTGCATCTGTTTGAAGGATTTTTTTTCATCAAAATCAATACCACGTCATCAATTATGTTACAATAAATAAATATTCTAACTTAGTTTTGAATTTAAAAAAAAATCAAAAGCATTAAAATATATAGTCACGATATATCGTGTAAACCATCTGCGAACTATTGGCAACAATATTACCACAATTATGTTCTACGTCGATAAATAAGGAAAACGGTAATGTGTTAATCAATACTTTAATTCAATGACGTTAATTATTGAACACACTAATAAAGTGATAACAACCAACTACTTTAAATATTAAAAATGCTAATATAACAAGTATTATGTATAACGATTATTATAATTTATGATGAGTATCGATAACGATAATAATTGTTTAGGATATTATTGTCAGTGTTAATAATTTCACTTAGGTAACGAAAATATTTAGTTCGTAAAAGTGACCTAACAAGGTTAATATCATGATCTTTAGTAAAATATCACGATATTAAAATATAAATATATAAAATCGCGATATTTTAACATTAGAATTTTAATATTGTCCAGTACTTCCCAATATGTACTTAATATTTTTTGTTAGATGTTATAATATTATTCTTAATATTGAATTTAAAAAAATAATCATCGAAGTAAACTGTAATGACTTATATAAAAAGAACATGAATAAATATTTTTATTGCACTTTGATGTGTACCATAATTTTTCATTCCATTAAAAAAAATAACTTTTTTTTAAATCATAAAATGTTAAAATGTTTTGGAATTTTCTATAAAGATCCCATTAAGAATTACCTTTGACATTTTTATAAACCCGTGGAATCAGAAAGAAAAGCAACTTAAAATGTAAATTTCACTTTTATTACATTCATTTCACGTATTAATTTATCAGAGTTCATAAAATTTAAATGCAGCCTCATTTAAGATGGAAAACCCATTTATGAATTCTTGGCTTGCTTCCGAATTTTAGGTTTTTATTTTCCCTTTTTACATTCCTTTCAAACATACGTAAATTTTTGATTGCGACTGAAACGAATAATTTTAATAAAAAAGTAAACATTTAATTCAGAATCTTTTATTTTCAGAAAATATCTTCTAACATATACCTTTAGTACGAATAAATAATAAGTTGAGATTTAGTAAATGTATTAATAATATATAGTTAAAATAATATAATATGGAAGATAAAAAATGTCTATTTTATGACATGTATAGCCCTTTTCAAAAAGTTTTAAAATGCTAGGTGATGTTTTATTCAAGGCTTTTACTGGATGAATAAATTAAATGTGTTAATAATATATGGTAAAAGGAATATGGAAAACACAATTTTAAATTCCACAGTATATAAACTTTTCATAAATCCTTTAAATTTTAAAATCTTTCATGACGTTTTACCTTTTGGTAATATATTATAGTAATGTTTTTACCTTATCATTTCATAAGTTTCTCCAAGTAGTGGGTTAAAAGGCTTGTTGAGTCTTTCCCAATTGGAAGCGAGAGCTGATACAGCGAAAGCACTTAGGTACTGAAAAGATAAATATAACAATATTTAATGTGTTTTTTTCTTAAATTGAATCGGTCTGTAAAAAGAAAAAAAATATTCTAAGAAAAATAAAATATAAAAATTTTCATGAGTTGCAGAAATTGTTTGTGGCTCTTTTCTTTATAACATATTTCAAGTTTACATATTTCTTCAATTTGCACTTTAGGGTGTTCCAAAAATTATCGTATATTAGTAAAATCATTTGAAGAAAAATGGGAAAAGTTTGCTGCTTTCTGCTTAGGAAACGAGTTACTTTTTTCTCAGCCAATTTAAAAATTAATTTCACAACTCTTCAACAAATGATGTGCTGGAGTAAAAGAACTATAGAACATTCTTTCTGTTGCTTGTCAAACCATTCCAATATTTTATTTTATTTTAATATTTTTTCTTGTTCTCTTTTCATTAATCTTTAATATTTTCCATTTATATATATATATATGGTCTTCAATNTATGTATACATTATATATATATATATATATATACATATATATATATTCATTTACGATTTTAATTAAGTAAATGCACTTCCCAAACAATTTAAAAGTCTCGAACAATTTAAACTTTTAAAAATGAATAATTAATATTAACGATTAGTGTTTTATTCCTTTTTATACTAATCTGTAGCTAATTAATCAACATTTGAGGACAACAGCTTTAATATTGCGAAGGTCACCACCTCAATGAAAGGAATTTCAGTGACGTAGTAGAATTAGATCAACTTTTTATTTTTAAAATATTTCTAAATCTCTTCGCATACTTTATAAAACTAGAAAGTGCTTGCATATTGTATAAACGAAATAAGTTTACATTATCATATGCAAGCTCATAAACGTTTCTACTTTTTTAAAAGGTAAATGAAGAATTAACTATGAGAAAGCAAACTTATTGCAATAGTATTATTTAGTAATAAAGGCAATCGTCTTAGAGCAAGTGAGCTAGTTAATCAATTAGAACGGTAAGAAAAATTATTTTCTGTCATTTTTCATATGATATGCAATATTGTAATGTAAACATTTATGACTCTAGTAATCAGTTTATATTTTGTCCGAGCTTTTGTATTATTTCTAGTATAAACATGGTAATTTAAATTAGGTTTTCCTTAAAAAAAAATATACTTGTTAATATCAAAAACTTTTAATGTCCTGAATAATTCATTTTAATTGGCGTTTTAGTTTAACCTATTATTTAACCCTTCAACGCAGATGGATCATCAGTGTTCCTTTTATATATTTTTTTCTGACGCTCTAATTACAAGCATGAATACATTTTGATATGCTTTAATTTTAAAAACAGTCTAATAGTTATTAAAAAAATCTGTTAGAGTGTCGTAACTATATTTGCACTAAAATATAAATTCCAAAGAAAGTAGTTTGAAAAAAAAATTTCATTCATATTCAAAAATTTACCGTTAATTCATTTTTTAAATTATAGAAATTTCAATCATGAATAAATGTTTCTCTTAGATTTAAATAACCACAAATAAGTGAAAAATTTGAAAGATTATTGTTTGGTTAGTGAGCCATGTTTGAAAGATTTTAGAATTAACGCTGATACACCATTGTTTCATGTAATATTTCATAACCATAAATTATTGAAATGCTAAATACAATATTTTTCACTTAATTTGACCTAAATTAATACAAAATAATGAAAAAAGTATGAAAAATATGTTTAATGAAAATTTAATATATCTGCTACTGGAAAAAATACTAGAAATCTTTATCTATTTTAAAGGTCCGGAAACTTTCAATTGTACTTGATTTAAATTGTATTAATTCATTAGTTCATTTTGTACTAAATTAAAAACTTAAGTTATGCTGAAATTTTTGTGAAATGTTAAAAACTGAAAACAACTTTAAACATCAGTAGAAAAATCAATAAATAGGCTGAAAATTTTAATGAGCTGAAGTATTAGACTTAGTGAAAATTTTAATTGTAATCGATTTCAATTGAAATTACATATATTATTAATTTTAATTCGAATTAAATTTGAAACTTCAGTAAATCTAGAATTTTAGGAGATGTTAAAAACTGAAACCAACCATTCTGAAGCTTTATGAACGCAAGTGCTAAAATATTTGATTTATTGAAAACTATTGAACTTCATTTAAACGTAATTTATAATTTACCTTTAACATACAAGTATGATGATTAAACCAGAATTTTTTTTTCTGTTTCAGAGTAGTTGATATAAATGCTTGTGTAATTAATTTCGTTAAAATTAGAAATAGTCGAACCATAACGGAAACAAAAATTGGACCATTTGACAAGCAAGAACCTTTTTCAATATAAAAATTAAACTAGTCGATGAACATAAAGTGTAAACAAAAATCAAAGATACTTAAGATAATAACTCAAAACGAATGTTTTATGCCATAGTAAACAGTAAGTTTAAACATCATAATCAAAATTTAAAGGGAACAACTTGCTTCACTGGCTCCAAAGATCATTCACTAAAGTAAAAATTTATGAGAACAGTCGAAACTACTTCAAATTTACATAAATTACTTAAACGTTTATTTACATATTAACAATTCAAGACTTCAATCCGGTGTGAAGCCAGGTGTTACATTGGGTGTCAAGGTACACACATATGTACATTATATGAACATTATATGTTCATTTCATCATATGTACATTATATGAATATCATCTGTACGCTATATGTATATACATCTGTACAATATATGCATCTCAAATGTGTGTATGTACGTACGTTATGCATGTCGAATATATGTATGAATATAAGTAAAATATAAATACGTCCAATGTACGTACAATCGTACACAAATGTATTATGCATATTTGGATACATACATTGAGCATTAGCATGTTATGTATATGTACATAAATACACTGGACATGCATATCATGTACATGTATACATACATATATTGTACATCCTACAGATATACCTATATTGTACATGCATACATATATTGTACTGTTCATAAATAAATTGCACATACATGCATGGGACATACATTGTACAGACAATGTATGTATGTTCGTACAAACACAAGTACTTGTATATACATGCGTACATGAACATAGATATACATTTTACATACACAAATATTTGCATAAAATGCATATATTCATTGTGTATAAATGTACATGCCTACATTGTTTGCACATACATACGTAATTATTATCTATATACATACGTACATATATTTTATACCTACAATATAAGTGTATGTACATGTGTGTGATACTAAAATGTCTGAACATATGCACTAGATAAAATCATATGTACATACATTTCAGTTACATTCATTTGTACGTATACAAATACGTACAAAATGCAGTACATGTTAATACGTGCAAAATGTATCATTATAAAATACATTCTACTATCTACTGTAAAATATAATCATTTATAAGAATACAATAGTCTTGTAATCGTGTAATTAGATTACATGTAATCATAATTACATGTAATCAAATTACATGTAATCAAATTACATGTAATCATATATTTTGATTACTTGTAATCATAATTACTTGTAATCGTTTTTGTTGTGATTACTTGTAATCGCAATTACTTGGAATCATGATTACAAGTAATTGATTACTGTAATCAAAATTGTAATCATAGGTTGTTAATATGTAAATAATTTTGATTACAGCTGTAATCAAAATTTTTTGAAATTTGTAATCATGATTACAAGTAATTGATTACTGTAATCGACTATGTAATCATGATTACAGCTGTAATCAAACTTTGTAATCACGATTACAAGTAATTGATTACTGTAATCAATATTGTAATCATGATTACATTTTTGGCCGACTCTGGTGTCAAGATAGGCGTCAAATCAGTTGTGACTTCAGACGTCGAATCAGGTATGAAGGCGGATGTCAAGTTAGTTGTCAGTTCAGGTGTCACATTGCATGTCATGTCAGGAGAGTAATAGTTTACAATCGCGCCCCCATTTAGGTATTTGAAAACAAACCAATGTATATGAAAATGAACCAAGAACCAATCATATTACGATAAACAAAAGTTGCAGCAACTCGAAAGTGACGTCATTGAAGGAAAGACAGCAAAGAATATCAAGATAACCAGAAACGGGGTTTCAGCACTACTGAATGAAAATTATCGCCAAACCAAGGAGCCCCCCATTTCTGCTCCTTAAACCCATTTCGAGTCTTATATTCGAAAACCATAATCAAGCAGATCAATCATTTGGGCCATCATGTTCAAACACCACAGTCACAGCACAGAGATCACGCTCTTTAATTCAGCATCTAATAGCAATTTTATCCTTTTTTCTTCTCTTCTTTTTTTTTTCTTTTCTCTTTTTCTTTTCTTTTGGCGATAGTCTAGGCATTTGGTAACCATCAAAGTGTTCAGATGTTACGATAACTGACAATCGAAAAAGTTTATCTGGACTCCTCCTTCACTTCTTTCCTTTCGATCCATCCTATGCTTATTTACTTTGTTGCATCGCATGTTCCATGTCCCTATAAGAACTCTGTAGATACATTAGAAAGATTACATGCATGAACTTGCACTATAAAGTTCATTTTCATACATGAATTTTGAAGACGCATTATTTGTCCCTTATCCCCGATACTTTCGAAAACATCAGCAACTCAAATCTGTGAACTATCTTCGAACACTTTTAAGCCACTCGGTAACGTCAAATTATAATAAAACAATTTATCAAAGAAAATTGATTCAGTGGATAAAGTGGCACCAAATATTTATTTCGAATGATTGAAATACGGATAAACAATGCACGGTATACATTGTTGCACAGTTAAACAATTAAACATAAATGTATTTTTAAACAACTAAATTATATCAAGTAGTTTGTTTTGTATAAAATATGCCAGCAATCAAAATAACGGTTTTTTATGAGTTGGCATTATTGAGGAGCTTAGTAGAAGAGACTGGTTGGTTCTGAATGGAAAATGTTCTCATGACTTAATGAAATAGATAAATTGACTATAATACACGGCAAATTCAACCATTAAGATTGCCGATAAGAAGCCATAGGCCATAGAATTGTGTGCATTACTATAGTTTATAATTTCGTTAAAGGAGGAAGCAAATCACAAATATCGAAACTTTTGATAAAAATAGAAGTAACTATTGAGAATTTCATTAAAAATAACAGGAAAATCCTTTAAATTCATATTTTAAAAAGTTTCAGAAATCACAATGATGGAAAGAAAATCCAGCACGGCTTACTTATTGGTATGTCTTTGTTCCGGATATATTTGATGTAACCCTTCTTCGTATTTCTGATTCTTTTTTATGTATAGTCAGCAATTCCATTTTTATATTATTAAAAAAATACAGTATATATCTATATATATATACATAGGTCTGTCCAGGCCGAATTTACTACCGTTTAGCGGTACCTTCACAAATTCAACTTTAGGAAAAACGGTAGTTTCACAAATTCAATTTTGGAAAAACGGTAGTTTCACAAAATACTTTTTCTTAAAATTTCATTTTTGTATCCCTTAAGAAACGATAAATCCATATTTTTGTGTTGATTTTTTAATATAATTTTTAATTTTTCACAAATTACGTCTAAATTTTCACAAAATAGGTACCTGTCNTTTGCACAAATATATATAAAAACTACGGAACAATTTCTCACAGTTTAATAATTTACTCATAAATATTCGGTAATTTTGCATTTGAATTGTTTCTAACATACTTACTTAAAACATTTTATAAATCATGAAACGTTGTTTTAAAAAAATTTATTCTTACTTATTAGTGAGTTCTGTTTGACGCTGTAAAATAACGGAAGCAAATTTTAGCATAACGAGCTTTGCGCATAATTTTGAATCGAAATCATTTACAGCGAACGTTACGAAACATTTTATACATCATAAAACATTTTAAAAAATAGTTTTTTTTTCCTTTTACTTAGTTTTTTATATATATTTTTTATATATATTTTATAACCGCCGTTGAACAACGGACCCAATTTTGAGTTCCCGACTATCAAAGTTCTGAACTTAATCTGGAATAAAGGGAACTCCTGGATCAAGTATTGGGAGAAATTTGCCTTCGTTGAGAACTTTTTTTATGAAACTAACCCGCATGAGCGTGCGTTAGATGGAGAGGAAAAGCACTAGAGTCTCCCACGGTTAGCCCGACGGCAAGAGAACTCTACCACTAGGCATATTTTACGTCAGTGTGGTCAATGCAACCGGGGTGTGGAATTCGTATTGATCAGCCATTGCTGGAATTCGAACCCGAGCCACCTCATTAGAGGCGAGCGCTCTATCCCCAGCTCAACCCCGGCTCGTTCTCGATATATAGTGAGAATACACTCTAAAATATCGGATCATTTAAAAATATCGTTAGCACAATGTTCAAACAATATCTACGTTTTCTGATATATTAGTGACTTTAGTGTGAAATTAGTGACTTCAGTATTTAATGCTCGGCTCCCTATTACTTATTAGTAAATTATTTTTGATCCAATGAGAGAGAAGGGAATTAACGAGTGTCATCCGTAATTTTATATTAATCATTTACAGCGTAAGTTCTCGAAACGTTTTAAAAAACTAATTTTTCCCTTTTACTTATTAGTAAATTCTTTTTAAATCTATAAAATAAACAAATGGAGACAAATTAATGAGCGTCACTTGTAATTTTACACTGGAATTATTTACTGCAAACATTCTCGTAACGTTCGTTTTTAATCTTAATGAATGAGTCGATTCTTTTTGATCCTGTAAAATAACGAGGACAAAAGCTTTTATTCGACATTTTTAAAATCATAAAAATTTAACTTATAATCATAAAGTTTTTTTTTTTTTTTTCAGAAACTAAAATCCTCCAAAAATATTTCTTGCTTTATATCATACATTCTGGCAGTTACCTAAATTCTAAGTTCTTGCTCCTGTAAGAAAAATTGTATCAGCATCTCTAGAACTATTTATAGTGCTCTTGAAATCTTTATCTTTTGCTCGTCTTTCCTTTAAGAACCATAATGCAACAGTACTCAAAATTTAGAGCAGCGAAGCAGTAACTCACTCTTTTCTAGACATTACATTGCATGTTCCCAACCTTAACGTAAAATATGTAGGTAAACATTCTTCGATCAACCAAAAAAAGACGTTTATCAAGTGTTTAAAAATAGCTCCTTCTGTTTGCACTGTTAAATCCCTCTCAAATTAGTAAAATTATCTAACTTAAACGAATGTTAAATTCTTTTCTAAGCCTATTTTTATTCTGAAACAATTTTTTGAAATGAAACTCTTTTTTGAAAATGAAACTTAGTTTTATATTTCGCTAATTAAAAATAAGAAGTATGGATAAAGTGCAATTTTATTCTCCTTGCATTTTATATAAGTCGGTATTGTATAACAGTGGCGTAGCTAGCAGGAGGGCAAGAGATGACATCTGTCTATGGATGCAGCCTTAGAGGAGGGAAGGGAGCAAATTCATGTAAAATAATTAAAAATGAATTCCAGGGAGATATGCGTTTCTCTTTTAAATATCCCCGGTTTCGTTTTAATATTCCTCTTTCAAATATTCATACCTTCAAATTTTTATTGGACTTAACTAAAAATTGGAATCATTATTTTGCACGTATCTTCTAATTTTTTTTTTAAGATTTTCAACAAATTAGTGATATGTGGAGTACAAATCGTCTTTATCTTTCAAATAAAAAACAATAAACGTAATCAAAGTTTAGAAGAAACTACATTAGTAACTACATTAGTAACTACATTAGTAACATTAGTAACTATTAAATTTCATGCGGAATCGAATGAAATGTATGAAGTTATCGAGTTACGTTGTTTTAAAAATCATTATAAACTACAAGTTACTAAAATCACTAGTAACTACTAAAATCACTATTCACGTCATTACTAACCTTAATTTACCGTGTTCTTAATTTGAACTGTATTCCTTAAAGAAATATCTTAAACATAATCTTGTAATTAATGGTCATGAAAAATAGTTTCTAAAACTTTTTTTTAATTGTTAGAAGCGCAAAAACTGAGTTTAACGCCGGGAATAGTCATTTTTTACACACATGACTTTCATTTTCACTAAAAAAATTCAATTTTCATGTTTTCAAATTTGTAAAAAGACATTCTAATAATGATTTCATTGAACGAACGAAACGCATTGCTACATCGGATACATTTGTGCCTCGTTTTTATTTAGATAATTTTACTAATACGAATGTAGCATTTTAAAATACTTTTAGAAATACTTCATCAAAAAGAGCTGCACTTTTAAACTTTTATATCTCCATAGATCTAACACTGATTTCATTCCAGTTTCGTACTTGGTCATTTAAAATTACATAGCTTCATATTGTGTAATAAAAATTTTGATACTCTACAGTTGAAATATTTTCAGCCATTATTAATAAAAACAATAAATTATTATTAAAACTTATTTTTTTACATGGAATTATCTTTGGATAAACGAATATAACAATTATGTGCAAACATTTTTCAGTCCACACAAATATTTGGATTAACAAAAATTCAAATCTGTCAAATAAGAGGACTATTTATTCATAAAAAATACGTTTTTGTGTCTGGCTTCATAACTCGAAATTTCGTGTGTTCTAATATATCGTCTGTTCGTCATTGCATTAGAGGTCACAATTTAAAGGTTACCATTAAGATTGGCGCCTAATTCGTGAAAATCCGATAATTAGAACGAAAATTATTCGAGAAGATATTTTTTGTTGTTTATTCTACGTTACGTATGTAGAGAATTTTTTTAACTTACTTATTCTACCTCGATCCCAGTGGCCCACTTTTTGCACCATCTCACTCGATCTTTTGCACAAGATTTCGCCCATCCTCCCTACCTTCTTTCACCTTTCGTCTCCATTTTAACATAGATTTGCCTCTTTTTCGTTTGCCTTCGGGTGCCCACGTTAAGGCTACTGATGATATTATTGTAGGAGACATTCTCAATACGTGTCCTATCCATATCTTTCTTCTTACACTGATTGTGATCGGTTCTTGCCCGGTTTTAATGCAGAGTTCAGAATTTGATATGGTCTGAGGACAGAATATTTCTTAAACTTCTGTTTTGCCAACTATTTAGTTTTGTACTCTAAAGTTTTGTTAGTTTCCATGCTTCTGAAACATACAACAGTACACTCCTTACCACTGAAATAAAAATGCTAATTTTAATCTTTAGTATTAAATTATTTGATCGCCAAACTTTTAAAAGTTTTTTGAAGCAAAATTGTGCTTTTGAAATTTTTGCTCCTATTTCTGCATCTTTTCCTCCCTTCCTATCAACAGTTACACCAAGGTAAGTAAATTTTTCAACATCTTCTATTTCGCCACTTTCAATTTCAACTACACGCTTAGTCTTGCTATGTATTCTTATAATCTTTTTTTTTTATTTGTTTTCAATTCAACATTTCCTGCATATTTTTCAAAAATAGTTCCAGAAATAGTTGTTGGAATTCAGATCATCAAATTTGCTTGCAATATCATTAGCAAAATCCAGGAGAGTTCTTTTACATAATATTATAAAAAGTGTTCGTAATTTTCTTCACTTGAATATTCTATTATTTCCATGTTCTTAATAAGTGTTCAAATCTTAAAAATTACGATCTTAATAAGAATCTTAATGATTGCGTTCGTAATATAAATTCCTCGTGACTTATTAAAAAATTGAAATGTTTCTCTGAAAGCTTAATGTAAACAATGATTTTGTTTTGCAATATTTACTTAGTTCCTACATGGAGAAAAAAAACTCTAGTAAAATTATCGTATTGTATAGTAATGACATTTCTGATTTTAAAAAAACAACAATATAATTCTAGTTAAGGACTCCAAAATATACGGGATTTGAACCATTCATTTGATAATTTTTCCCTTCATATGTTAACGGTTTATCGGAAATTCTGGTATAAAAATCATCATTCTTATTACCACACGTTCAGTAAAAAATAAAATAACTGAAAACAAAATTTAACCAAATAAATGGTTTTTATGCCATGTTCTAAGGTATCATCATAAAGTTAAAAAATTTTATATAATGCTATAAAACTATATTTTATTGTTAATTTTATCAAAATTATTACCACATTACTTCGGTAAAATTGCAAAATCCGAATTATCTGTAAAATTCGTTTTACCGTAAAATCTATTTTTACCCTAAAATATTATACCACTAGTTTTACAATAATGTGTATTTAATTAGAGTGATTCAGTGATTTTACGGTAATTATTTCTGTAAAAATTATGGTATATCAGACTTTTGTTCCATAACCTGTCCCGTTAAAAGCGAATTTTACAGTAAAAAGTACCAGCACCCTCAGTGTCGGTGATACGGTAAATTTTGCCATGTTCTGGTAGTTTTCACAAAACTTTTTTTCTCCGTGTAATAATGTTTTATAACATTTACATATTGTGAATGTATTGTTATGAAATAATGTTTCATAACAAACATAAGGTGTTTGTTTGGTAGCAATATCAATCGAAAACATTTGTATGTTTCTACGTTTAAAAATTTCTACTATTCCAAAGACTTAGCAAATGTTCGTAATGATTTTTTTCTCTTTTTTAAAACATTTAAAGTATGTTATTGAATGCTGTTTAGCAAATGCTAATTTTTTATTGTTTAATAGTTTTATCTATGATATGATTACCAGCAAATACTTTGCAATTTATAAGTTAATAGAAAAACGTTTATCATAGTTATTAACTTACGGCATAGTACTACAAATGCTTCGTAAAATTTAAGTTGTTTATAAAATATTTACTTGAAGATATATGGTTTGAGAATAATTATGAAACTAAACTGTAATCACTCATAACGATTCATTTAAGATAATTACAGTCATTACCAGAGTTCAACAACTTGTAATATATGTTGGACATTATTAAAAATGGATAAGTTTTCTGAAATCGATATAAGCGATTAGGCAATAAAGATTCTTCATAATGGCAAAACGAGGTTGCATCCTAGTTACTTACAGAAGTAGACATGTTTTTTATTTGTGAAACATACATAATTCTAGCCATTAATGGATTTATTGATTTGAAATCAAGTATAGAAATATCGTAATTGGTGCAGTTGTGTGTAAATGGATAAGATATTTAATTTAGTTATGTGATGCGTAATAACATTAAAATACCTAAATGTATATTTGATGCTAGTATAACTTATTGAAATAAATTAATTCAAACTGAAACCAATTTACGTATTTTTAGTTACACAGAGAAAAACAATTGTGGTAAAATGACCGGTATATGCTGATGACATTGCTGGTAATAAAAACTAAATTATACGGTATTTGAAGCATTCATTTGGTAATTTTTCCGTTCATATGGTAACAGTTAGACTGAAATTCTTATTACCACTAATTTAATAAAAAAATACGACTGAAAAGTAAATGTAATCGAATAAATGGTGCTTATATTATAATCTAAGGTGTCATAATAAAATTACCACATTTTATCACATGTTATAACATTATATTTTACGGTTAATTAAGCAAAATTATTACCAAAACGTTTCGGTTAAACTTATGAGCTTTTTAATGTTCCCATAGAGCCAGAAACATGGTAAATTTTAGCATGTTTTGATAGTTTTGAACAAAATCTTTTTCTCAGTGTAATGTTGAATAATTTTAGCGATGAATTTTTGACTCAGCAGAAGGAAGCTTGTTGAAATATCGAAGGTGCATACGAAATAATATCAAGTATGCTCTATGAGTTGTAAGACAGTTGCGACAAACATTTCCTTTTAACCTGTAAATAATTACTTTTTTTGAGAAATGTTAGTAGATTTTAATACTAATATTTGTTTTAATGAAAGTTGGGGTAGGAAAATAACACTTCTATTTTATTTTTATTCATTCATATATTTAATAATTTCTATAGGGAATAAAACTCGCCTACGGTAGAGAAAATAAATGAACAGAAAAAATAATTGCAATGAAATAAATTATTCCTCTTGTAAATCACCTTCTTTAATTTTGGAAGGAAAAAAAAATGAGGGTTTGAATTTTTATTATGAGTTAATGTTACAAAATCTTCAAAAATAATTTTTATTGTTTGTTTAGTGCCGTATAAAATGACTCTTTTCCTATTTCTTAAGTTTAGAATTGAAAACCTACTATCAAAATAAAATGAAAGCAAAATAACAAACAAAGATATATTTTGTTTTCGTTTTTAAGAAAAGAATTCTCAAATGGGTAATCTTTACACATCACTGATTTGATTTTCCTTATGCTCTTCCAGAGTTACTCTATATTTTGACCAATGTTTTAACTAAGAAAGGGTTTTATTTCAAAAAATTACTAAAAGTTGAATCTTTTGAAGACAGTGTGCGAATCGAAAGAAAAAATTATGATTTCATCAATCTTTTCGCCTTCTTTCCTCAAAAGATTCCCCTTCTCTTTTTTTTTTCTCTGCTACATAGATTATAAAAAATGATTAAAACGATTAAAATAAACTATAATTATAAAAAATTTCCCAAAATAAAGAAGTAAAAATAATTTTTGGATTAAACTTCTACCATAAATTATAATTTTTGGACCAAACATTCACTTATATTTTATAGATAACCTACGTTCTACCACAAATATTAAAAGTCAAAAGCCGAGGAAATATCAAATCATATGCTCTCCCAAATGATAATAATCTAATTTTCCAAAAATAATAAGTATTCAGAATTATTAATGATTATGCGTGAAATAATGTTTATTATTCTGCGAAGTCATTTCATTTAATATGAATAAATAAATTGAACGCACTTATTGTTATTTAATGAACATAGATATGAAAAAAACTTTAGTTACGCAATAAACACACAAATAATTTTCTACATCAAACTCCAATATACATTCAATTGATCTCAAATATATAATTAATTTAGTTCGCAATTTCCCAGCACGTGATGATGATGACTGCAGTTTAATATAAATGACAAAACAATCTGTTTCGACATTTTCCATGGAAGATGTAATTATTTTTGCGCATTTCATTATGTCAAACTATGTTTCCGAATGAATATAGTTGAAACTTTATACAATATTGACGCAATAGGTTCTTTCATGATTTCGAAACGATTCCTTGTAATTTTCCGAAACAAATACAAAAAATTGAAGCAAAATACAAGGAATTATGAAACTTTACTTAATATTAGTAAACATAGATTTCTAAGATAAAATTAATTTTTGGATTGTTCACAATGATATTGCCACAAATAATTAATAATTACATTAATTTGTCTAAAATTTAAATAATTATGTAAAACAAAGAAATTAATCGATGTGTTTAATTAAATTATGAGTCAAGTAACGGATTTGAATGTTAGACAATATTATAACTATAGTAATTTGTCTCAAGTTCAAATGATTATGAAAACGAAAAAGATCAGTTAGTAAATTGGGAGTTAGAATAAATTGTTGGTTAAATTTAAATTAAAATGTAATTATTTTGATTAAATTATAAGTTAGGTTTAATTCAATTAAGGATGTTTTAACTTGTAACGGAATGGTAGTTTTTGTCCGACAGCTCTGTTATTCCTTTGCAAAAATAACTTTTTCAATTTTAATTTTTTAAACTTACAGTTATGAAACAAAATTTCATGCTAAGTACTTGTCTAATTTAAGTTTTAAATGTTAGTTTAACTAATTAATATATTCTATTATATACTTTTTTCCCTGATTTGCTCCCTAATTATTAAAAGTTAAGATGCAAAACTGGAATGATTTCTTAAATCTTTCACTGACATTTTTATCTCATGCTAATTATAATTCAGTACGTTAGTTATACATGAAAGAATAGCACAAATAATTTTTTTTAATTTTAATCTTTTATTTACTCATATTTTTTTTTATTTCAAACTTAAACTTTAGTTTAATACAAGGTGACTAGACGTCAGAGAGCAGTGCTCGAATTTCAGTAATTATCCTCAAAAACTTTCAAACTCTGAGGTCCGAAAATGTACTCAAATTTTAATATGTTTCCTCAAATGTCCTGGAACTTCTCCGAAAACATATACTCCTTTTTTACATGCAATGAAATATCGAAAAAATCAGAAAATAATTTTTATTAAAATCAGAAAAGACTTATTTTTTTAAACAAGATAATTTTGTCTTCCGGAAAATACAAACGAAAAGCAAAAAAAGCACCAGGCTGAAACTTACAGATGAAAACGCCATTTTCATCTTAAAATAATTGCAGAAATAAATAAACAAATTTTAATAATCATATACTCCTTCATTTTGCATGAATGCAGAATAATATATTAATGTAGAAATGCAAAACATTATATGATTTTTCAAAACTGCTAAGTAATGAAACATTTGATGAAGATGGTTTTGCACCTGATATGTTTTATGAATTTACAAAAAAAAATCTTTATCGCACATATAAAATATTATTTGCCATAAATATATAGGTGTCTCAAATCTAAAAATTATTTGTGAACACTCTGCTGCTTTGTCCTCAAATCATGGTTAATAATTCTGCTCATCTTAGTTTAATATAGTTTGGTGCTTCAATTTTTTTTAAAAATAAAAATAGCATATCGATACACTGTAAGAAAATGGATACTCAAATATCACGAAACTTTCTTCGCTGGTATATGTTCCGAGCGAACATATAGTCAAAGTGATGAAATAACTGTCTTCACTTCTTGGAGGAAACGAATTACGCCAAAACTAAAGAAATATTTGATTCGATTTTTTTTTCATAAAAAAAACCTCGTAGGGCCTAATGCATCTAACTTTTCTAATAGTTACTTAATAATCGCCGAAAGCATATAGGTGAGAAGCACAACATGGACAAATAGAACAGAGAGAAAAATTATTCCCATGCCCGAGACGAGATTCGAGCCCCGGATCTTTCTGGTACGAGGCTAACTCTTTGACCACCCTATAGCCCAGTCAGCTTAATTCGTCTCTATTTTCGATTGTCTAATCTTAATCCCAGTTTCGTCACTCTAGTTAACAATCTTCCGATCTCAAGCTAAAAATTTAGATCTAGTTAACAATGCACTACGATGAGGTTTAGAGTTGAAGAAACATTTTTGTCTTATATTCTAGAGTTCGCGTTTCAACACAAATCACGTGATTTCGTGACGTAATGACTTTCAAGATTAACAAAATACTGCTCAAGCATTGCAGAATCGGCAAATGTGAGAGTTTCATTCCTTAGTGTAAGCATTCTCGTAACACATTGTAGTCGGAAAGCAAAAGCACGAATTCGCGAAAATGCTACTTACTGTTATGTATAATTTATTTAACTGTCAAACTCAATGTTGGTTAACAGAATGTATGCACATTTATATTACAGTTGTAAATGAATCCACCCATATAATTCTAGGCAACAAACATTTACAATATTCAAACACTTCACTCCGATAAAGGCGTAGATAAAATTAGAGGAGGTGTTTGCACAACTACGGTAGTTAGAGAGACGATGCATAAATTTATGGCTAATGGCATTTCATGATTTATTTCCATGTCTGAAATTAGTTATTTCAGAGGGAACACTTATCTTATGCGGAAGGGAATTCTGTCAGTCTATTGAAACAAGCGGAAATTGACAAGTGGAATGAAAGGGCATTGCGTCACACCTGTCAATTTGCTAACTATTCATTAACTATATTTTCTGTTAGATATTTCTGACGTCTACAACAATGACGCCTCTATAATTTAACGAGAGTTCATTTATTTATCACTCTCCTCTTAAAATAAAAATTGGTTGTACAAATCTTAAACAAAATAATAACTGCTGAGTATTTTAAGATTAAATAGGTTACAGCTTCATGTTTAACTTATACACAGAGAAAAAAACAATTTGGTCCTATCTACCAGAAAACGGTAAAATTTACCATATTTATGGGAACACCAAAAAAGCTCAATAATTTTAATCAAAACGCTTTGGTAATGATTTTGCTAAAATTAACAATAAAATATGGTTTTATAATGTGTGATAAAATTTGGTGAATGTGGTAAAATTCAGTAATTTTATCATGATACTTTTGACATAAAAGCCATTTATTGTGTTAAATTATTATTCTTTGTTTCGTAATTTTCACTAAATGGGAATACTAATGGGTCAATTTTACTAGTGGTAAAAGAACTATAATTTTAAAAACCAGAATTTCCGGTAAACTGTTACCATATGTACGGAAAATTACCAAACGAATGGTTTAAATTAATGCCGTATATTTGGACTTATTACACTAAATTATGATTTCTAACCAGAGATGCTATTACCATATAGTACGGATAATTTAATAACAATTCTTTTGTCTGTGTAAAAAATGCGATAAATGACAAAGAGAACACAGGGATCTGATCAAATGATTGGACTTTCAGCCTTAAGATACATCCTTTAATGATTTGAGCGACTTATCTTAAATATGTTAAAATAATTTAGCAGATGATGTTTATAAGTTACGAAATCAGGCATAAAAAGTACATTCTTTGAATTATAATACTTTTTTATGGAGTGATTAGGACTTTTGACTCTCAAAATATTGGGCAATAGCTTCATTTTGGAAATCATAGATCGAATAATTTAAGAAGGAGAGCCCCTTGCGTTATTTTCACTTTTTTTTAACGTTGAAAAGTTTCATAACAGTAATATTTTTAGGTTTTCATTTCTCAAGAGCTATTAGATCGATTCCGTTCAAATTTCGGATTTTGTCATTTGAAATTACACAGTTAAAAATGATGTAAAAATAAATTTGTGGGGGAGTGTAGAATAAAACCAAAGAGTAGGGTGAGATTGGATACCTCGATTGTGCGGAAAAAAGTATTGTTTTTTAGTGGACTAACACTAAACTACACTTTTCTAGTCAAGAAGAAGAACCTACCATAGTAGCGTATTGTTGCTGATTAATTGGCGGCCTCTTAGTAGAAGAATTTGCTTTACTATATAAATTCTCCAATGTTCTCTTGTTTTTAAGCTAGCCTTATTATCAGTCATTAGAGTTATACAAATTATTTTTTATACCAGCTTATTATACTTTTACTAAAGATTCATACTCTAACAGAACAATAAGGACATAGTCATATAAGTAGCACTGTTCTGTTTCCTTTCCATAACCTCTGCTCGCAGGGTTAAACCAGGTACTACTCGGTCTGGAACCCCCCCCCCCTTCCTTTGATCAGTGTCAGTGCTGGTCTAACGAAATCTGCAGTGCATCGGAGGAAAAAGATAACTACATCCAAGGCTGAACAAAGATCTTAGAGGTCCCAAGATAAAAATTTATAGCAGGTTTCTTCCTCTAAGCACAAAAAACCTCATTTTCATAAGTTGCAGAATTTCTGAAAACCTTTTATACAAAATTGTAGTTTTTTTTTATTGATATTAAGAAATTATTAAATGTAGTTTATAGATATTAAGAAATTATCTTTAATTTTCTTTTAAAAAACTAATAAATAAGCACTATATTTTTGGTAGGAAACTTTGGTCGGACTCTCAGACGTTCCGACCCCCGGAGCAATCGTCAATCCTCGTCCCCTTGAATACGACCTTGACAGCACCACATGTAAATTGCACGCATAATTTCCTTATATTGCCATACAAAATAGAAATGCCTATAAGTTTTCTACTGAATTTCTAGTATTTCTAAATTTTCCATAAAGTTAAAATGTGCAGAGGGGTAATTTGATTTTTTCTAGAACGAAATAAATAGTCCATCTATATCCAAGAATGATATATTGCGCACAACTAAACAATGAATATCTTGATTAATTCCGATAATTTCTAGGTCAAACAGTTTAGCTCCGACAGGGCTTCGAATCTTAGCTACACGGTCTTACCTCATTTTCCCTTATAGCTAATTAATAAATAATAAAAATTTGGAAATAATTAGAATAAATAATTAAAATAAAGAAATATAAATACTTATGTAGAAAAATCTTCGGATAAAGGAGTTTTAAAATTATACGACAAAATTATTTAATGATCTTATACAATTCCACGCGGCGAGAAGTCTGATAAAATTACCTTACCATGTGATATGGTAATAACTTTTCTGGTAAAAAGAAAAACATAATTCTGTTTAATAAATCCAAAATAAACTATATTTAAACAATTCGTTTGCTCATTTTTCAGTTCGCATGCTAATAGTTTACCGGAAATTCTTCTTTTCAAAATTATAGTTCTTATTACCACATATTTAATTAATAATACAAACTGAAAAGTAAATTAAACAGAATAAATGGTTTCTATACCATGCCTCTATGGTATTGTGATAAAATTACCAAATTTTACCACATTTATCAAGTTTTAACACAGATTTTAAAACCTTAATTTATTATCAAAGCGCTTCAGGGAAAATTGCCAAGCTTTTTGGTGTTCCCATAAAACCAGAGAAACGGTAAATTTAACATATTTTGGTAGCATTGACTATACTTTTTCTTGAGTGTAATATTATTAAGTGAGTTGTATTTTTTTAAATGAGATTTAACTAGCTCATGTACGAAGCTATAATTGTGAGTTAATTGTTATGATTATTATAAGCACTGATTATATTTTTTTGCAGTAGATTAAGGAATACTTCGTTTGAGCTTTACCACGAAACGAAATAATCTAAATATGTCATTGAAAACTAAAGTTTATTTTAATTTTACTACTTTTAAATACTACTTTATAAATACTTTTCATTTAACTCAAGAAAAACAATCTGCAACAAATGCATTTTTTAAAAAAAAGTCATGTTTTCAATTTAAAATAAGTAAATTGACATTTTAAATATATTACCACTCTCTCTCTCTCTGAAAAGAGTTGAAGAATATTTGATTCAAGATATTTTTAAACGTCAATTATATTTTTAAAGTGTTTTACATCATTTGATAGGCCGTAAACTCGGTTTAATTTGACATGAAGCGCAAAAAATTTGGTTTAAAAAAATACATTCAGCGTTTTAGAATCTGTTCACGTTTTGAGAGTATTTTTTTCTTTAATCTAGTCTTGGAAAGTTTTTTAGTTTGAACATTTATGGGCGATAAAGTCTGAATTATAAAGAATTTATTCTAGTTTGGAGAATTTTTCGTATGAAAACGTGCAATGAATAAAAAGTTTATCGATTGGGTAATATTCAAAAAGGATTTTGCAATGCATCATATGATTTAGATAGTGGATATTTGCTGAACACTTCACTACTTTAAAATAACTTACAATAACAAAAATTTAAATTTAAAGAAAAATAAACAAATGCTTACAAATTACAGAAGCGGTTTTTTGCATCCGGTTTCTAACTTTTAAAGCTTAGTTAATATCATTTTAAGACATTAAGGCACCTTTTAAGCAAAGAATAAAATAAATAAGTGTTTTTTAATTCTATTCAAAAATATGTTAATTTTTTCAAAATTGTAAAATGGATTTGATTGTTTTTAAAGTAATATTGTTGAAAAATTTTAACAGTATCGTATTTATAATTAAAGTACTAAGTACTCCTAACAAAGAAAACTATTTATGCATTTATTTCTTAAAAAAGTGTGAGGAGAAAATTGCCGTTCTCTATGGTAAAGACATTTCAGGTAAAATAAAACCATAATTCTGATTTAAAAAAAACTAAGATATACTGTATTTAAATCATTCATATGGTAAAGATTTCCGTTCATATGGTAACGGTTTACCGGAAATTCTGGTTTTCAAAATTATAGATCTTATTATCGCGGATTTAGTAAAAATACAACCGAATAGATGGTTTCTATGCCATGCTCTAAGGCAGTGATTCTCAACCACTGTGCCGCGGCACTTTTGTGCGCCTCCAAATATTAGAAACGAGGCAATAAAAATTATAATACTTTTTTTTATTACGAGTTAAGTTTAAATTAAAGAAAAGTATATATATATGTATAATATTTATATATACAGGGTTATTCATAATTCCCTCCGGGCAGGAACTGGACTATCGCATTGATGTATGCCGTGTGACCAAGAGTTCACACATAGAACATCTGTAATATATGTAAGTAAAACATGAATAGTTTCGGAATAATTTCATATGTTTCTTTGTCTTCATATTCGTCTTCCTTTTTTTACTATAACGCTTCGAAACCCCGGAGGGAATTATGAATAACCCTGTATATATATACATTTAAAAAATTTTCCACGCTTTAACAGCATGAACATCTTTGTCGGTGATTGTCTTGTCTCTGACAATCTTAAAATAAGATAGAAGTGTTTAAATTGTCTTTGACAATTTAAAAAAATGTTGAAATATGTAGGAAATTCAATGACCATTAAAATTAGTAATCAACAAAGGAAAGCAAGCTAAATATTAACTTTCAAATGGAAATAAAAGCTATGCAATTAATAGTTATAAAAACAAATTAACAAAGGATAACTATCAGAAAAATAAGCTAACAATTAATAATCACCAAA
>NC_092204.1:104200973-104202952 GCF_043381705.1 Parasteatoda tepidariorum | reverse complement strand
AACTGTTACTAACTAGTAAAAAATTAGTCGAAAGAAATAATTAATCCCTTAATAAACGTGCTTTTGCAGTACACATTATTTTATTTCACATTCAAAATTATTATCACAAACTATTTAACACAGTGTATTATGGGTAAGTAAACAACTCTTAAACTAATTTTTTTCATTGTGTGCCGTCAAATTTCGAAATCGTTAAAAATGTGCCACCCCCCAAAAAAGGTTGAGAATCACTGCTCTAAGGTATCGTGATAAAATTACTACAATTACCAAATTTTAATACATATTATAACACCATATTTTATTGTTTATTTTACCAGAATCATTTCCAAAGCGTTTTTCAATGTTCCTACAAAGACAGAAGCAGAATAAATTTTGAGTATAATTTCTTACTCAATGCATTCAATACAGTAGTTCTTTTTTAAATGATAAAATAATATTATTTTAGTATTTAGTGTACAGTCTTAGAAAATGTGTGATACATTAAACAATAATATTTCTCTAGCCTAAACAATCTTCCTCAAAGTGAAATCATATTATCGAGCAAAATAATCTTTCTTTACATAGCTCAGATTGAACGGAATTATAAATCATTGTAAAACAACTTATTGAAAGTTGTATGAAATAATCCCGATGTAACGGTTTTTAATGTTTCTGAGAATGAATGAGAGACTCACTTGCAGTCGCTGTAGTGGATCGGCGCATTCAGATGCTTTGTTCAATAGGTAGGAATATTCCATGTATTCCGAGATTCGTTGTAGAAAACTCAAAGGCTCATTGAACTCGACAGGCATTGTAATACTGGAGAGTTCCTGAAATGGACACAAAATACAAATATATTTCAAGAAACTGAAAGGGAAAGAAAGAGATCATTAAGCCTGCCAGGACTATCCAAAACCATTGGAATGTATCATGGAGTTTTTGAATTCCATTTAATACGCTGTTAAAAAATATATGTTTCTTATGACATTATTTTTTTACTTGATCAAAAACTTTATTCGTCTTAAAAATATTAAAATTGAAAGTAACATTCGACATGCATCGAGCACTCAGAAATAGGTGCCCATTTTCAAGACTTTGCCAGATGTGATTGAGAAGAAACAAAAATGATTTGAAATATAAAACGTAATATTGTCAATAAAAAATAGCAAAAATAAAGAGGAAATACAAGCCTAGAAAAACCATAGCAGCCAAAAGAGAAAAACAATTAATAACAGAACAATAAAACACAGTGGCTGAGAGGGGCAAATTAGGATAAAATGCATTTCCACGTGCTATGGAGAGGTGGTGAAGGGCTAATGTTTTTTAAAAAAGAATCACCATTCATACGAATAAAACAAGATTCTATCAAGATGAGCTGATGTTATTGGGGAGGTTCATATGAATGTTGATACCTTTGGTAGAGACATTAGTTCTTTATCACCTCTCCATGGCGCGAAGAAAGGCATTTTTCCCTGATTTGCCCTCTCGGCCGCTGTGGTTCTTTTTGTTTTGCTTTTCCTTGTTTCGTCTCACTCGGCTACTGCGGTTTTTCTAGCTCTAATACTCACCTTTATTTTCCACTTTTCATTTACAGCTTTACGTTTGATATTTCGAATTACTTTTGTTTCTTCTCATTCATGTCTGGCAAGTTTTTTAAAGGGATGCCTAATTTTGAGAGCTTGAAACAAGTCTACTGTTAATTCCAATTTGAATATTTTTGATGAGAATGAAGTTTTTAATTAAATAATATCTTATCGCTTCAGTTTCTTGGTATTATTTTTTGTCTTCTTGTTTCCATAAATTTCATTTTAAAACTAGACCAGAAAGAGTTTTGAATCAAAAAAGTATTAACCTTTTCTATTATTTTTATCTGCGATAATTAGTATCTTCTTTATTTTGCATTGTTTTAAATTAAATGAAAACAATCTAAAAATTAATTATTTTTTCTTATTACCATTTTAACCTAAGACCATTTAGGATATCATTTTATCAAATTATGG
>NC_092204.1:104060973-104195973 GCF_043381705.1 Parasteatoda tepidariorum | reverse complement strand
ATTTGAGTATTTATTTGAAATTATTTGAAAGTTAAAACATATCATGGTACTTCTTAAACTTTATTTACCTGTACTGTGGTTTGCCTTTGACGAAAACTTGCTTTAATTAAGGTTATTAAGGTTACAAAAGTTGAACCGTATTCTGGTTCAATATCCCGATGGTATCATTTAACTTTAATCATTTTTCGTGAGTGTCTGGAAAAATATGATTTTCCATATGATTATTCTTGGACCCTTATTTTTTTTAAACATTTTTTTCTTGATTTTATACAATAAATGGTGCTTTATCTTTGTCGATATTTTTGTGATTTAGAGTAAGTCTCTTATTTTTTCAGGAAATAAAGAGCTAATTAATTTGGTGGGAAATTTGAATTCTGAGAGATCCTTCCAATACTTTTTAAATTCCGATTTATCACTAATCTTCATACGTTTGATCCCTTTAGGATACGTGATCGCGCGATTCTCCCTTCAAGGCACAAGTTGTATCACATATGAAACGAGTGTTTCTGATTCAAACGATCCAAGATCACATGGATGATCTCGTATTGCAACTCGTTTTAGTACGTATACGTATTCTTTAGTGCTTACTAACTAGCAGTGTACGGGCCTGAAGAAGCTCTTCTTTCTCTTTCCACCGGTCGGTGAAGGGATTAAAGAAATTTAAATTTACTTTGTTGTTCTAAAAAAATGCAATTGTGAGTATTAAAGAAATGTTTAATTTTGAATTTAAGCATTACAATGAAAACCTATCTCAAAATTATCTCCATTACGAGGGTACTTTAGTAGTTTCCAAATAAATATACAGGATGATATCGCTATCCTTACAAATGTTATATCAACTTCTCAGTAATCTTTAAAAATGAGTTCACATGAATATTTCCATTTGACTTAGATTTAATTTAACATCTTAAACAATGAATCAAATTTTGTTTCACTAGAGATTTGAGGTATTTTAACTTTTTCCGCATTCTTTATCTCTATAAGCTTACCATTTTTAATAGTTACAGCTTATAAATGACTGAATACATTTTCAAATATGTTTCACCAAGAACCGTATGTACCAGAAAAAAGATAGTAGTTTAACACAATTATTTTTCCCAAACCTATATGAAATATGTTGTTCATTTATGTTTTGGAGGTTAACGCTGTTTGTTATGCTATGTTATGTTACGTTGTGTTATGTTATGCTATGTTATGTTATGTTATGTTATGTTATATTATGTTATGTTATGTTATGTTATGTTATGTTATGTTATGTTGTGTAATGCTATGTTATGTTATGTTACGTTATGTTATGTTAATGCAAAAATTTATCATTCAAATTTTTAATATTTAATTGATTACTTCACTTAAACCGAAATTAGATACAGTAAATTCATTTCATGAAAGAAATTTTGCTAAAAAAATCAAATGTAAAAGAAAAAAAATTAGTAGGTCAGTAGAAATTTTTAATAAATTAGCTGTATAATTAAATGTATTAGATCGAAAATATTAAAAAAGTTTTTTTAGGGGAGAATTATTGAAAATTGTTTTTGTTTTTTTTGAAAAGTGGGGGGGGCGAAAAAAGTTTGTGAACCTATGATTTACATAATAATAAAACAAATCTCTTTTATCGAAATAAAAAAAGGAGTAAGATGAGTAATAAAAAAATGATTTGCTCCTGTTGTTCCTGAAGAAGACTTGGAGTTTTCTTGTTCTCCCTAACTTCTCTGTGAAAACTGTATCTGTGGCCTCTGACCCTTGACTCACATTCGAAAAATCTTATTTCCCCTCTGTTAAATTTATGTACTTATACTTCGATTTTCGGGATCTCAGTATCTGATCTTCATCATCTAACTTGCCGTCAGTTTTTTCTTATCCTTCTTCCGAGATTGAGTTTATGTTTAATTTTATTTATTTATTATTTTTTATAGTATTTTACCACCAAATGCAGAAACTGCTCCTGTGCTAACAACGTGGCTATGCCCCCCCCCCTTGACGCTGCGTTTTTTGTCAGTTAATCCGCTTCAGTTTCTTTTATAGTGCTAATTCTTTTATGAGTGTTTTCTTTTGTGAAGTTTTGGATGCTACTTCCTGTTTCTGCTTTTAGGATTTTTCTTGCTGTGGTAGTATTATTTTCAGTTTCACGGCAGGTGATAATTTATTTTGTTTTATATTTTCTTTGCACACACACACACACACACACACACATATATATACACTGGTTATCATAAATTANCATGTCTCTTGCTGAATAACATGTATATATATATATATGTAATACAAAAATTATAAATACTTTTGTATTAATAAAACCATTAAAACTCTTCCGTTTTCATAAAATGTCTTTGGTAAAGAATAGGTGTAGAAATTCTATTTTGGGATTTCAAGGCTGAAAACATACCATTGAATTATAATTAGATTTATATTTCAAAGGAGGAGTTATTTTTAGAATCTTGTCCCTTTTTCTCTTACATATAAAGAAGCATTAAATGATTTTCCATAATGCGTAGAGTTACCATGTATGTACGACTGGAACCGGTTTACATCATTCTCTGTTTGTATTTAATGCGGGAGAGATTGTTTTTGCTTGTCTCTTGCTGATTAACGTGTTCCATAAAAGATCTGCCGAAACCATCAGGAGTTTTGTCCACACTCCCTCCCTTGTGGAGTGTGGATGTGAACTGTTATAACCACCAACCTACCTTTAAATAAACCTTTTGAGAANTATATATATATATATATATTGAAATTACTTACTTTTCCGATGCTATTTTTGAGAATACTGAAAAGATTGACATCTTTCTTTGTAGAGGACGGAGCAGGGAGTCTAGACCTATAAAATAAACAATCATTGATTAAAATAATTTATGTCAAGCAAGTTCGAAGCATGATTCTAAAATCTTTTAAAGCCTGCTACCAGTTACTAATATTTTCCCTGCTTTGTAGTTATTTAGACATTAACTAAAATCTACTTTTATTACAGTTGTTATGGAAAATGTGAATGCAGAATTGTTTTATAAGCAGTGTGCTTTAATTTCAAGTGATAAAAGCCTTAAAAAAATTCCACAAACAAATAATTTATAGCTTTTTTAAATGGTCTTTAATATTATTCCTCTCATATCTATCTACATAAATCGTTAGATTCTGTTTTACTTTGGTTTAGAATCAGTCCATTTTTTTCTGGCTGAAATAGTACCGTGTAAGTCAAAATATTATTTTATTGAAACAATTATACAAAATAACTAAATTCAAGAGGTCAATCGATTGGTAAGCTGATTTGCATCACTACTTCGAATCAACTAGTTTATACAAATTTGAATCAATGAGTCAGATTTTTTGTTCTTAACTACACCATAAAAAATTTCAGATCAAATTACGGTAAAAAGTACCGGCATTCAGAACGTTGATACTTCTGAATGCCAGTACTTTTACAAGTTCTGGTAAAAAAGGATTTTGCAGTAAAACTGTAAAATCCTTTTTTACCAGAACTTGTTTCGGAATAAAAAAAACTGATATACTGTTATAATTAAATTAAAATCACTGAATTACTCTAATTAAATAACTGTTACTGTAAAAAGTATGGCATAATATTTTACAGTACAAATGGATTTTATGGCTGTTGCACCCTAAGTGCCGGTACAGTAATTTGATTCTGAATTTTTCATAATGTAATCTTTATTGTTGATTAGAGTCATTTCACTGATTTGAATAAGTGGCAAAATGAATCAGTGGACGAATTAGAATCAATCTACTGATTCGAATCAGCGGATTATAATTGACTGTTTCGAATCAATGGTCTAGAATTCCCTAATTCGTTTGACAAACTAAAATTAACTCATACAAATTAATAATTTATAATTCCTTTTCTCTAATAGAAACGAGTGTAAAGTTGAAAATCGTTAACCGCACCTATATCAAAATGTCGAAACGGATCAGTACCTCAGTCTACGCATAACACTTGTAAACAAAGTTTTGTTTATTTTCTTCCGAAAGACATCTCTAAGTCAAAGTGCATAAAGAGAGGCCCTAAGAAGGATTTTATTATAGCTAGAAAACACAGGTACTTGAAATAGCTTTGAATATATCATGGAAGCCGGAGTAATTCGGAAGTCTTATCAATATGACTCATATATGCATACATATCTTACACATCTAGAATTCGGAATAATTTCCTCTCAACTATCTTTTTACGAAATTAGAAGGAAGTTGGCATTGAAAGCAAACACCTTACGCAAAATAGAAGCAGAGATAGCTTTCGAGATATCTTTTCTTATATGCTAATGCACAACAGCTGCTGGATGACAGAGCGCCTTGTCTGGAAGACAGAGGTAACTTTATTTTTGAAGGCTGCTGCATAAACGAGTAGGAGAGGAATTTAAAACAAAACAAAAAAAAGTATTTCTTTCGTCAACTTAGAGTAAGTCAAGTAAATTATCATTGTTGAAATAATTATAAAAGTTACAATTTTTAATTTGATTCATATTTAAAACAAAGAAAAGTAGCTCCTTCAGTAACTTAGGAAAGTAAGTCACATAAATTATCATTGTTGAAATAATTATAAAAGTTGGAAATCTTAAATGTAATTTAAATAGTATCTAAAAACAAAAAATATATATAGATTTCCTTCATCAACTTAGGAATGTAAGTCAAATGAGTCTTCATTGCTGAAATAATTATAAAACTTTACAATTTTTAAATGATATTTAAAACAAATAAATTCTTTATCTTAGGAAAGTGAGTTATATCAATTGTCATTGTTGAAATAATTAGACTAGTAAAAGTTTTTAAAAAAACAAAAGAAAATATTACCTTAATTGACTTAGGAAAGTAAGCCAAATGAATTGATATTGTTGAAATAAATTTCAAAATTATTTATTTAACTATCGCTTATCACAAGTAATAAGAAAAGAACAGATTAGATATTTTTTTAAATTACCATTTATTAAGTGTGAATAAAAAGTTTAAAATGCAGCTCCTTGTTTGGAAAACATGTATTTTTTAAAGATTGCATGAACGAGTTGGTTAGAAAAAATTTTAACGGTTTTTTTCATCAGCAAAAAATTAAGAAATTATAAGTGTTGGAATAAATATAAAATTTTCATTTTTTATATGAAATTTAACTATAATGATTTAATTTGATTGCTCTACACTACTAATTTGTATTCTGATAAAAAAAAAGATTAAATTTTTTAAATTATTGTTTATTTCTAAAGTATCATTTTTAAAGTGCAAATAAAAAGTTTGAAAAGTGTAAAACTGAGTGCCTTGTAACTTTTTAGAGCAGCGTAAACACATGTGAGAATTTGAAACAAAAAAAAAGTATTGCCTTTTTCAATTCAGAAAACAAGTAAGACAAGTAAACAAGCAAATTCTGAAATGAAATAAATTTTCATTGTTGTAATAATAAGTAATAATTTTTGCTTGTCATTTAAAGAATATTTAAAACGAAAGAAAGTTGCAGTCCGTCAACTAAGGAAAGTAAAGTCAGGTCATTTTGAAATAATTACACAAGTTAAAATGTAAATCAAATCTTAAGTATAGCCAAAAGAACAATGACTTTCGTCGACTTAGTCAAATAAATTGTCCTCGTTGAAATAATTATGCATATTTCAATTTTTGCATGCAATTTAAGTAGTCATTTATTTTAGCAATCGCTTATCACAAGTTGTTTATTTTCCGATCAAAAAAGGGAAGATTAGATATCATTTCAAGCATCGTTTATGGCACGTAAATAAGCTGAGAAAAGAAAAATAATTATAGTGCGTTATATTGCCTTATAGTCAATTATAGTATTAGAATAATTATAGTGCATCAAAATTCAAGAATTAAAAAAAAACGAAATTAAATTAAAAGAAATTAAAGTAAATGGTAAAAAATTAAGGAAAGATTATGAAAATCATCACTTCTTAATCTTTTTTTTAATGCATAAAATTAGTTCGTTTGACCCGGCAATCAACTTAAATATTATTTAGGAGGATAATTTCTACTAAGTTTTAAAATGTTTAAATCCGTCTATGATTTTATTGCGTCTCGTTCATTTGACCGCAGTTTGCATTGACATAGCAAATGGTGATTTTTATGGCACTCTTTTTATTGGAATGCGTACTTCAAAATAATTTTTGTATCTTTTTACTTTAAAGAATAATGCCACTCCAAATATTTGATAAAAAAATTAAACAAACAATATTTTTTAATTTCTTCTCGTACTAGAGAAAGAAGCGAATGCAGCGGAACCTTACTAAAACCATTGAACGAATTACTCAAACATAAGGCGCATTTTTCTCGAATCTCTGTCGTTCAAACCTGATGATAGTGTAACTTGAATGAAAAATAATAATGTCGCATGATGTTTTAAATGTCACGTGCATTTATATTGCTTAAAAATCTGTTTATTATTCTACCGAAATGCCTGTTATCACCCAAAATTATTTTTTTCATCTATGACTCTTTCAATGAAAATCCAGAGAGTTTTAATTATTTATTTATTATTTTTAGGGTTACATATTTCGATAGTTCATCTTATTATTTTATTTATTTATTTTTGTTTCTCACTAGATAAAGAATTTTTTTTCTCATACCATTTGATTTTAATTTTTGTCAAGAGCCCTTCATTGCTAGACTTCTACATACCCATTCGAGAATGAAAAAAATAATTTTTTTGTGTATATTTCGAAATGTTATTGTCGAATTTTTATACTTTGAACAACTCTAAAAGACTTAAGTGTGCCTGTATAAAATTTGGGTTTATGGAAAGTGGACAGTCGTGATAGCATCAAAAATACAGCAGCGATGGCAGCATTTTATTGATCAGCTCGCAGTAGAGTATTTAAAGTGAATGTAAAGTCGAAATAAGATTTATGCGTTTAAAACAGAACAATACGCTGAAGTAAGATTTTTGTGGCATATTTTGCGCACGGTGCAAGCATTTATTCTTGGGCATTGATTCGTGGCAAACACTGTCCAGGACAGGGGTGGCGAACCTTTATACACCAACGTGCCATTTTTTCTAAAAAATTGTTTAATGAAACCACAGACGTGCCGTCAAATAATTTTGACTTCATGATTATTGGGAAAATAATAATACTAAATAATATCAACTTAAAACTCTTTATTTACATTGAAAAGAAAATACATTTTGCAATGTCTCAGTTATACGCGTAATTCAACTTAAAGTAGCATCAGTGGGACTTCTGTTATTGCAGATTAAATGACAAATGACTTATAGGTTGTAAGATATTAGTTTAAGCAGGACTGATGATTTTTTTGCTAGTTATTAATTGTTAGCTTGTTTTTTATGGTTATTAATTGTTTTTTAGCATTAATTGTTAATTTTTTTATTAATAATTGCTTATTATTTTGTTTTTTTGTGAATTTTAATTTAATTGTTACAAAGTTTCATAGTGTGTGACATTTGTGTAATAACAATTCATAGTGCAATAACAATTGTGATCGGTGGCGGGCCCAAAATATTGTGTAGCGTGCCATAAATGGCACGCGTGCCATTAGTTCGCCTTCCCTGGTCTACGACAAACGGCTATGACGTAACTAGGCTGTAAAAAGTTTCAAGAAAGGCGTACATCAACATCAAATCTGCTAAAACCCAGGGCAAGCAAGCATCATAATCTTCCGTTGATATCAATACCTCTGGGGGTACCGATCCAGGAGTTTCCTTGTCTTCTGGATTGGTTCAAAATTACAAGGCTACGGCGTTGAGCATTAGTAGTCGTAAACCCAAAAATTGGGTCGGCTGTTCAACGGCGGTCATAAAATTAAAATAAAATCTCCCGTTGATGTTTAAGGATTATTAAAGTGTTTACGATTCGTGACACCTCCGTGCAACAACTTTGTATAAGCAAATGAATGGTGCAATCAATTTCTGACCAATATTACTTCCTGTTTAATTTTTCTAAACTCACCCTAACAAAGCTTTGCCTTCACTTTAAATGCTCTCATGAGAACTAGTTAATAAGTTACAGGCATTCTTTGATGCACTTCTCTTTCCTTCATTTATAACCATGAATGGTATCGTTGCTATCGTTAGTGTTAGTATTATCGTAATATCGATAATAACGCATGGGTAACCCTTATATTTAAAAAAAGTAATCCATCTTCATTCCTTAATATAACAATGCCTCTTGATGCTTATTTCTCAACACAAATTACCTTTGATTAAAATGTTATTTGAATCTTAAAACGCTATTTTCAAATCCTTTGATTTCAAAACAGTGTTGTTCTCTCAGCAATAAAAGCTTTTAATCCTAATTCTTAAATAATAATACTTCATATACTCGTCAGGTACCTCTGTTTATTGCAAACTTCTATTGATAAACATTGATATTTTTTAATGCCATTTAAATCTAAAGTTACTTTACCCGTTAATGTTTGTAACCTGTTAAGAATTTTATTGTAATATTATCAGTAAAATGTTCTGTATAGAAAATAATTTTTACAAGCTATTGATAAAAAAATATGGTCAAAAGTACCAGAATATGGAAAAATTTACCGTGTTTCTAGCTCAATGGTAACACCATAGAACTCAGTAATTTTTACCGATCTACTTTGGTAAAGTTTTAATAAAATTATCACAATATGGTTTTATAATGTGTGATAAAATTTGATAAATCATGTAAAACTTGGTAATTTTATCACGATACCTTAGAGCAAGGCATTAAAAACATTTATTCGCCTAAATTTACTTTTCAGTTTTGTATTTTTTTACTGAATGTGTGGTAATAAGAACTATAGTTTTGAAAACCAGAATTTTCGGTGAGGAATTTGATGGGGAAAATTACCAAATGAATTATTTTTGGTTTTATTAACCGGAATTATGGTATCTTTTTATAAGGAAAGTCATTACCATACAGTATGATAATTTTCCCAGAATTTTTTCTTCGAGTTTACACAAATTGAAAGTAATCGCATGAAATAGTGCACGATGCAGTAATTAAGAAATACTGCTGACGAGCAGTGTGTATAATTAAGCCATCTCCAAAGATCCTTTTTATCTCCCGAAAAAGCAGTGCTTGCATTATTGAGCAAAAACGGATGCTAAGAGAGAGAGCTAAGGAAAAAAAAGTGTCAATAATCCTTAAATCGATCAGTCCTCCTGCCTAATTGACATTCTTCGACATCCTCGTGAATCGAACGTGACCTTAGCCAAACGACTCTCCAGATCTCGAAGTAACGACCTTGCCTATGTGACTTGCCCTTTTATGGGGTAACGATCAAAAGAGACAGCCTTCGTGGTTTTAGAGACAAACACACCTTCATGTCAAAATCAATAACTGAAGCTCTGGGTCTCGATTTTAATTTCCGTATGCAAGCTCCTCTTTGTAATTCGTTTTCGTGAAGTAAATAACATTATTTCTAATCTTAACCTGTTTCTCGGTGCTTATATGTATTGGAAATCTCTGATGCATTTTCTATTTATGTATACATGATGGCACAGAGAAATGAAAATTTTTGTAATTTCCTTAAATAATCACTGGGAGAAAAGTAAACGTTTTTTTATGGGTGAAAATGCTTGTTTACAGTGTATCGTTTATTTTTCATAACGCTCTTTTAATAATTTCCTCTTCTCCATAGTCTTTTTGTTTTTTCACTAACTGATCTTTACCTCTAATTTAGATTCATTTTCTATAATTAAGGTTCTCAATTTTTTTCCCACCGTTGAACCCTAAATGATTATAATTCTGACGGAACTTTGGTGACTGAGTCAGCAGATGGGTACTTCTAAAGTTATCTGATACCACGTGTTTATTTTGCTTATAGTTATGCTTTTAAAACGGTTTTCTATAAAAATAAATAATTTAAAATCAGTAGTGATTGAAATAAAATTTAAAAAAAATTTATGTACTGAAAAGCAAAATGAATGGAGAAATGGTACTATTGATGCTATTAATAAATATCGTCATACTATAGACACTATTAATGCCTAATTAAATTTGGTAATAGCCACTACATCATAATGGTAGCTGTAATGGGTGCAGTTTAAGTTTTTGGTGCAGTTTTGCACACTTGGTAATGGTAATAGGTGCAGTTTCAAGAGGTAGCAAATATACTAGGATTGGTACATCGTATTATTTTGGTATATATGATACCTGCATCAATACTGTGCAGTTTTAAAATGGATACTGTGGAAAGAGATTCAAGACAACTCGAAAGTGATAAATGCTGGTAAAAATTACTTGATTGTGGTAAATTTTGAATGCCAACAGTTGGCCTCGAGCAACAGTATCATGCCAAACGCTGCTAAATACGGTTAATTTTTATTTTGATCGAGTGAACTACAAAAAAAAGTGTTTTGCTCAATCTAATAGCTTAAAGCCACAAAAAAGGCAACAAATAAAAAATTATGTAAGCTTAATTGTGTTGGAATGTCTTTCAGTTTATGCATGACTTAAGGGAATATTCTACCACGAACCGTTCGAGATGGATGAGCGAAAAATTAAATGAAATTAGTTGAAAAATCTAGTGAAGAACCAGGTAAGTGGCATTTTTAGAACAAAAAAAAAGTTGTGTCCGAACTATTTTATTACCCATTTATTAGGCAGCACTCACAATTCTTTGCTTTCTTTTATTTAGCACTACCTAGTTTATAATTTTAAAAAAAAAAATGCAAACTTACTAAAAACTGATGTGGATTAGTTATATTGAGATTAAAAGTGAAGGCGAAAACACTTCTATTAACATTAAACATACCCATATTGATGCAACTACTTTTTGTTATTTTTTCTGGTTCATTAAGTCTCCTAAAAATTTCACTTACTTTGGTTCTTTTATAAAGCTCTTTATAATTGAGTCCGTTTTTAGTTTTGAGTATGATTTCGTTGTGTTTCTCAATAATGATTTATTGATTCTTTGCTTATTTTTTATTCACGTGCGCGAACAACGGGTATTCAGCTAGTAAAGAAATAAAAATGGAGATGAAATTTAGAAGCGGTAAAAATTGAATATCTATTTTTATTTATTTATTATTTTTATTTATTTACTAATTTTTTAAGAAAAAAAATTCCGCGTTTGGTAGTAGTTACTTTAAACTTTGAGGCATATTTTCATGCAAGTTTTTTTTTCTCCAGCAATCAACAGAGTATCAGAGAAAAAAATGTACTGATTGTTTTAAAAAACTGAATAAAGTGAGAAAATGAGCTGAATAAAAATGATATTAAATAATAAAAACAGTAACAAAAAGCATAGAAATCTACAGAGAAATCATTTTATGCTTATTTATATCAAATATTGATTAACTAATAATTCCACTTTTTACGTATTATATAACGAATTAATTTAAATACTTTTTCCCAGTTTTACCAGATAAAAAAAAGAGAACAACGAACATTTAAAAATAAAATAAATGAATAAAACCTTGAAAATACCTTAATAAATTCTCTGAAAATGTCTGTGCTCCACATAAATAGTATGTGCTCAAAATAAAATTGTAAATTGAACAAATAAACGAACAAATTTACTCATGCAGATAAAAAGGAAAAGAAACAAAAGAAAATCTCAGTCCGGCCTTGAAAACGGTGTAAGGCCATTTCGTACGCAAGGTTATGTCTATAATATTTTTATTTGCATATTCTTATTGCTTTCAATAAAAGATTTATTCTGTATTTACGCACTAGGAAAAACTGACGCCGTGTGGTTTACATTTTTCTTCGGCTCACCCTATCTTATTTGTTTTTTTGCAGAAGAGCTTTAATTATTTGTTTTTATTTTGCTCATAAAAAAACATATTAAGAATTAAAGATTAAATCCTTGCTTTTATGTTGATATTATGCATTTACTGGCGAATATATAGTGGTTACCTGAAAATGTTTCCGAAGTTTATATTTCTTTTATTTCTTACAAGTAATATGGAAGAAAATTTCCTTACGTTCTAAATGTATGTACAGTATGTTAAAAGAAAAAAAAAGTTATCCTTGAATAACTTTTAATTAATTGATCAGATCTCTACATTCTAGGACTCAATCATAATGGTTCGAGGGGGTAGCCTCCAATATGCTAATCAATTAATGCAAACGATAGTTTAAGCTACGAAATCAGACAAAAACGTACTTTCTCTGAATAGACATTTCTGTTTTTCAATAGATTCGGATTTCTAACCCGTAAAATATAGAGGGTAGCCAGCCGCAATCTGGGAAATATAGTTTGGTTAAGAGAGGGAATTTTATATGGCAAAATGCGAAGTTTCAGCGAAATCGATTTCATAGTTTCTGAGTAATCCAATTTTACGACTTTTTTAAAATTATATTTTTCATGAACTATTGGACCGATTTAGCTCAAATTTTATATTTTGCCATGTAAAATAACATGCTTTAAAATGATGTAAAAAATTACCTTATAATTCAAAAATTTTCCTACTATTATTACTTAGAATAATGAAAAATAATCAATATTTACTAAAATTTAGTTTTTGAACGGAATTTATCTTTGAACAAACGAATTTTATAATTGTGTGCGATAATTTTACAATTCGCTTAAAAAGTTCTCGAGATATGACGAAATACGCAAAAAGTAAAATTAACATTAAGAGGTCCAAACTTTGGATCCCTCTCCTGATCTGACCCTATTTCCTAGATTGCGGTTACCCCCCTATTATAATATGGGGGTCAAAAATCCGAAGTTCCTGACGGGGATACTAATCAAATAAAATAAGATTATATTTACATTATATGTTTGTAAAGATGAAATTCCCTGGGCAATGGAAAGGAATTCGATAAACTTTTCCATGTTCAGTAGATTATTTGACAAAATTCCCCTTCAACAACGCACACAGTGTGCACTTGTGTAAGATAAAATAAGATGTGCCGTAAAGAAACATTCCTCTTTAATTGTTTTAATTGTGTTTAAATTGTTTTATTTCACAACGTCGCTACAAATTGCTCTTGAATTGTTGTATTTTTGCTACGTCATTACAAGTTGGTCTTAAATTATATTTTCAAAATGTCACCATCATTGATGATATGTTTTAAAGTGTTTCAGTTAAATAATTTTATTTCAAATTGCACAGTAAGCCATGTTTAACGAGACACTTCAAAAAAATAAATCATGCAATAAAATTATTATTTATTATTTTTGTTATTCCCATTTTCATTATTTCTTATAATATATAGGTTCAGAAACAACTATTTACATCTTACCGAAATTCTTGCATGAAAAATTGACCACCCCCATTAACTATATGAAATAAAACTTCTTCATACTTCTGTTATTTATACAAATCCTTTTCATGCATTATATGTGTTTAATTCGAAAGGTTAGAACGAATTTTTAAAAAAATATTTTAGGATTTTGAATCTCGTAATAATTTTCTTAATTATTTCCGAAGAACTTTAAATTATTCATATGTAAAAAAAAAATAATTGCGAACTGCCTTTCAGACTTTTCATTAATTTTTAAGATAGGAGAAAAGGGAACCACCTTTATAAGAATGGCAATATCGAGCAGTAATTAAAATTGAATTATATTTCTTATTTTCATTTTTTCATTCCTCCCCCCATTCTTACAGATTATTTATTCATTTTTATCCACCAAGTCGTGTGTTAATTAAATGATTTTTAATCAAACGAATTGAACACAATTTTCTGCAAAACTATACTTGATAAGAGTCTTCAAAAAATTAAGATATTCATTAAAAGTTGATGTATTTTTAATTTATTTTCTCTTATTATTGAACTTTTCGTTCTTTGTTCCCATTATTATGGTGCATATTTTCGGAATTAACCATTTTCATAAAATTTTAATATTTAATCATTACTTTTATAAAATGAAACTTCTACTGAAAGTCAAAATTAATTATCTCAGAGAGTTCCTGAATATTCATACTTTTAAAGCTTTCATCTAACTAAGAAATAAAAAGTCTCTTTTATGCATGTTTAATTCGAAAAGGAGAAAGAATTTCGAAAAATGCTTAAAAATTATGAATCTACAAATTCCTAAAGATTCTTAATTTTGTTTCTGAAGAGCTTCAGTATTCAGAAACTAAAGAAACTGTTTAGTTTCTTTAGTTTCTGAAGAATTGTTCATAAATAAAGAATGTGCGAACCTACTTCAGACTTTCTTGAATTTGTAAGAGCTAAGACAAGGAAACTACCAGTATAAGAGAGACAAAAGGCGAGAAGTAATTAAAATTATATTTTTTAATTTTTTATGCCCTCCTTCTCTTACGGCTTATTTATTCATTTTTATTCACCAAATTGTGTGCCAATGAAACGATTTTAAATCAAATGAATTGAAATTAAATTTCTGCATTAGAATATGTGAAAAGAGACTTCAAAAATTAAGATAGTTAAAAAAGTTCATTTCTTTTGAAATTTAATTTCCATTATTATTTAACTTTTCGTTCGTTGTTTTATTATTGTGGTACAAATTTTTAAAAATAACCATTTTTCACAAAAAAAAATTCAATCTTTTCTATAAAAAAAATTATATTTAATCATTAATTTAATGAAATAAAGCTTCTATTTAAAGTCAAAATTAATTATCTCAGAGAGTTCCTTAATATTCATACTTTTGTAACTGACATCTAAGAAATAAAAAGTCCCTTTCATGCTTTGATGCGTGTTTAATTCAAAGAGAAGAAAGAATTCAAAAAAATATTTAAGAATCTACAAATTCTTAATAATTCTTCATTTAGTCTCTGGAGGACTTTAAATTGTTCATAAATTAGAAAAATGTGCGAACAGCCTTTCAGAATTTTCTTCATTTTGGAAAAGAGCAAAGAAAAGTGAACTACCTGTATAAGAAAGACAAAAAGCAAACCGTGATTTAAAAATAACGTTTCTGTCATTTCCTTTCGGGTTTTTTTTCCTTCCTCTCTTTTTTTATACCCCTTTTTTTACGAATTATTTATTCATTTTCATTCACCAACTTGAACGTATACTGTGAACCAGTGTCGGGCTTTTATTCATTACTGTTCATAGGTTACGATAAAAAAAGGGGAACATGATTCGTTCGTTTACTCATTTCGTCGCATAAATGATTCGATACGTACACAATTTTTTGCAGGCTAAAATTTATGTAAACCAACGTCATAGGACCACAGGTGGCCTTTGTGGTCATTTTGAATAGCCCCGCACATATGAGGGATAGAGCACAATTTACTATTCGCTGACTGAATTTATTTCAAAGAATGCCAATTATTGCTAATTGAGACTTAATTTATTAAAAGTACGTAATGAATTTTAATACACAATACAGTGAGTTACTTATCGTAATAAAAGTTATAATCATTTATCATTATAATAATTTACGTTAATAATGTATAAAACGAAATTGGTAAAAATGTACAATTATAGTAATTACGGATTGTCATGAACAACAAGAAGACAATATTATTAAAATAGTCATTACTGCAAAAATATTTTTAACTATTCATTCTAAGCATAATTATTTAAAAATGTGTTTGCTCATAAAGAATCATAATTATTATTATTATACAAGTATTTGTGATCAATAATTACAAAAATTCATCGAAGCGGTTAGAAAATGACGTTTGCAATTATTAGATCGTTTTTTTCTTAATTTAAAATTAGAGTATTTTCATTAGTGTAAAATATAACAAATGAAGAATCCATTTTTTGTATAAAACCTATTTATCACAACCTAACAAAGAACATGCATTTATAAATTAAAAAACATAAAAGAACACTAATAATTGATGAAAGAATCTTCAACGAAAAACCTTTAACCCTCTGAGTATAGCTAACTATAACAATAATGCCTAACAGAATGCCAATATTTGCTTAGCCATACCATAGGGGACATATCATAAAAAAGACCTGTTTCTTAAATGTGACGTTATTTTTTAAAGTGGAATAAGTCAATCTGGAAAGGGCATAAATCGCTTAAAGGGTTAGTATTTGAATGAATTTCAAAATATTTGGAAAGGTTAATCAATTTTGGTGATATTTTTAACGCTAAACTTTGGTGAAACTTCTAATTTTTCATTCAGTCTATATATGTATATAAACAAACGGGAGAATGTTTCTACAGTAACGATATAACTCAAGCACACGCACAATAATCGCATGAAATGCACACAAAAAATTTGTCTTTGCAACGTTTTTATATTCTTAAAAAAATAAAAACAGTTTTAAAAATTATCAAAAAAATACTTCACGTTTTTTTTTCTTGCTACCTCAACCAAACAATTACTTTGAGCTACAAAAAAACTTTTAAAAAAATTAATAAGCAGAAGAACAAAAAAAAAACGTCTTATTTATTTTCAAAATTTCTATGATCCAGACCATTTTTCTGAAAGTTATGAAATGTTGCTTGAAAATTTAAGACATAAAAAAATAAATCGAACATTTTTAATTGTATAAGTATAGTTATAGTTAAATAGAATTGCGATATGGTTTTATGTTTGTTTGTTTTTTGAACTTTTATATATGATTGCTTTAACGTTTAAAAATATTTTTTACAGTTCTTTTAACTGCTTAGTTTAAAGTTGTATTTAAAAGTATTTTCCACATTACCTATTAAAAATAACACTTCATACCTATCATAATGCAGTGGAGTTTTTATATACGTTACACATGATAAAAAACTCAAATAATCTTTGAATGTCCAAAACTAAATATATAGTTTTTAAAATAATAGTTAAGTCATGTTAGTGTGATTTATAAAACATAAATACCTGTTTCATTATTTAAAATTGTGTCTCAAAACAATAATTATGTGTTCATTTATTACAAAATGTTTGCTATCAGATAACTGTTTATGGATTCAAATATGCAATGGAGGCAAGAAAATCATGAGACTCGATGCACGAATTAATTAGAATTTCAAATGTGATATAACACTTTGACGTAAATGATCCGCACGGAATGACCATGAACCATTCTGTTAAAAACTTGTTATATTATTGGCCTCTATGTTTAGAATAGTTGTTCATAAAAGTTTCTATGTGTATTTCATTTACTGATTTTATTACTATAAAATCATGAAGAGCGTGATATCAGTAAAACATGTAAACTGAAATATTTTTCCTTTCTTTTATAAGCTTGTACGTTATTTTGAAATCGATTCGACTCGTTAATCTTTTAATAATGAAAGGAAAATTTTTAAAATTTGAGAAATTATTCCTAATTTTATCTTAATTAGTTTTGACTCATCTTTGGGGATAATCAGTGGTTAGAAGTAACGCACTACAAATAGTGAAACTACTGTAGTCGCTACTTTTTTTCGTAATTTTTAGTGTAGTGGCCGAAAGTGTTGCTCAGCACGAGCAGTCAGCGTGCTTGACTGTGAAGCCAATGGTTGCGGGTTCGAATCCCGCTCAGTTCATAGATGTTTCTCTATGTGTGTGTGTTGTTCCCTGTTGTGTGATGTGTGAATGTGGCCCACCCTATTAGGGGGTATTTGTGGTTGTGTGGCGTGGGTAATGTTGCTCGCCTCCGTGATATAGGTTCNTTATTTCCGTTCATAAACATAGTTTGAAAAAACTTTCTTAGCCATTATATTAAAAAAAAATACCATTTTAAACTTATAAAAATGTTTTACTAGTTGGCGAAAATGACACTATAAATACTTTATTTTAAAAGTTCAGTTTTAACTTTAATTGTTAAGAAAAATTAAAGCATATATCGACACTTCTTTTTATCTACATATTCTTTTATAACAATAAGTTGAGTTAAATTTAGAATCCCTGATTTTAAAATATGCCGTTAATAGCAATTTCTTCATACTTAATCATTAGGAGACATCAACCTTAAACGCTAATTACTGATACAAATAATAATTTAGGTTCATAATGACGTTAAAAATTTTACAATTGTTTGTAGATATCTAAATTTACGATGATATAATATATAGATATTTAAATTGAAGAGAATATAATTTTTAAAAAAAATCATAAATATTTAGAATAACTGCATTAAAAAATATGTTATGAAATTAGGAGAATTCCAACTATGTACTACATATTTTATTTATACTTTTTTTTTTACATTTTAATTTTCTTTGACTTTATCCATTTTTTAATTTTTTTCACTTGCCTTTCTTTTTGAAGTAACGAGGCGGTTTCTATTTAGATAATGAATTTTTATAAAAGTTCTTACCGACAGAATAAACGTATTGCTGTTTTATATTAACTGTGTCATTTCGGAATCCATTCTTTACATAGTTGTTCATTTACTTTAGGGAACACGCGAAAAATTATATTTTTTCCCTTTGTTTTCTATCAAAACTTTTTCAAGTTGCAATGCGCAAACTGGCATTTCGATAATAGTTTTAAATTCTTGTAAATTCACTGCAAAAACTGAAGAAAGTTATTATAGAAAATAACAAATGTCTTAGAATATCTCGCAAAAATAAATGACATGTAATTACACAAAATAAATTTGAATTCAAATAAATGACATGTAATTCGTTAAACCTATTAGAAATATGCTATAGTATAAAATCGTAAGATAAAATTTCTAAAACTGATACCTCTTTAAGAAGGTTAAAATTTTGGCTAAAATTAAGTCTATTAAAAATTGAAATAAGTGAATTGTAGTAGAAAAACTTGCATAAACAAATAAATTCTAGTAAAACGAATCTACAAAACTACAAAAACCACTGGGGATAATATACTTCCGACCACTGGGGATAATATACCATTTAATTCTTCTAACCTTGGGTAAAATGGTACATAACGGTATAATATTTTATGGTAAAAATTGATTTACGGATAAATAGATTTTACAAATGATGCATACCATTATTATTTAAGTGTCAGTGCTTTTACAAATTGAAAAAAAAATGAAATAACGTTAACTAACGATTTGGTATAAGTATGATTTAACTGACGTATATTTTCCTTATCATTGTTATTTCATTTTTTTTTGAAATCATTCCCTTTATTTTTGATGTTTGATTTCAAATCATTCTTTATCCTTGAAACTGAAAAAAGGATTTGACAAGACAAGATAATTTAAATTTGCTTTGACCCTTTTTTTTCATCCTAAATGTGGCAATATCTTCCATATAAAAGAAAAAAGATACTGAATAATTTTATAGATTGTTTCTTTCTAGAAGTTATGTCAATGATAAGCAACAATAAAACTGGAATAACAAGTTTCATGACGAATAATCAGTAACTTATAATTTATATCTTTTATATATGATTTATATATTATATTCTAAAAAATAAGTAGCATTAACACTCATGTAAGTAATGAGCCTAATTTTTTTTTTATTGAATTATGAACAAATGTAAAAGACCGCTATGTAACTTAGAGGTGAATAAACCAATTGAGATATTTTAAGTATTATTCATCTGTCACATTTGAAGGCCTTATTACAAAACAATTATAAGCCAAGTTTTCATTGCCCATGTTTTTTCAGAGGAGAAATTCGAGAACAATTGTCTTGCTTATAATTACTTCTTGCATAATTCGCATGCACAATAGTTGTTGCATCAAAATATTTCTTAGGCGTAATTCATATTTTAAACTCTCATAAATAGATTTTTTTACATGGTAGGTAGGAGTTTGAAAATATCTAGACTGCAAAAAATTCCAAATCAAATTCCGGTACAAAGTCCCGGCACTTTGGGAGCATCATCCGTAAAACTCATTTTAACGTAAAATATTGTACTGTAATTTTTACAGTAATATTTATTTAATTCGAGTGATTCAGTGATTTTTTTTGTATTTATTACTGTAGAATTTAAGGTTCATCAGATTTTTTGTTTATAAGCATGTTCCGTTAAAAATAGATTTTATGGTAAAAAATACACGGGCTTTTGAACTCGGGACACGGGCTTTTGAACTCGTTATACTTCTTCTCTTCTGAAAATTTTTTTTTAATCTACTTTAACATGGCCGTGATGGCTCATGTGATAGAGCGATCAAATATCCTAAGTGGTTGACGGATCATGGATTAGAATCCCCTTGTCATTTGGCTAATCATGGAAAGTTTTTGTGGTTTTCTACTCCATGTAAAACAAATGCGTGTTAGTTTCATCCAAAAGTCCTCCACGAAGGCTAGTTAATACTTGATCCAGGAGTACCCTTGTGTTTTGGATTGGGATCAAAATTACAGGACTACGAAGTTGAATATTGGTATTCGCAAACTCAAAATTGGGACGGCTGCGCAATGACGGTTATAAAACGAAATAATATTTAAAAAAAATCTGTTCAAGTACCTCCAGTAAAATAATAAATTCCAGTTTCTTAAATCTGAAATAAATATAGCAGTAATAAGCATAAACCACAACTTAATTTTGTTTCTTATTGCTTATCATTGCAAACAACAATAAACAACAATGAACAAAAGGAAGTAAGGTTAGACTCCATTTTAAACTAAGAAGAATTAATACAAAGAGCCCATAAGAAATGAAACGCTCTCAAGGTGGGGAGAAGGCAGCTGCTTCAAATTCTTTAAAAGAAACCTTCATTTTTATTTCATATAAATGCATATTTCTTAGCATTATATTGCACATGCCTCAAATTGATTTATGCATAGGTGTTTCAAATCGGTTCGGAGATGGCGCCGTAGTCGTAAAATTAAAATAGGATTGAAATAATTTGTATACAATAGAAATACGTCGAAAAATACATATCAAATCAAAAAAAGTAAATAAGTCAAAATAGACACGTTCCATATTTTAAAAAAAATTAACTAATTACTCCAAATGTGGCAATACTCCCTCAGAGTCTCAGGCAGCTTCGGACAAGGGGGGTTAAGACAGTTCATCAAGTAAGGGGTCGAGCCCTTAAATGGACTTTTCGGACATCTTGCACATTCATGATAAGCATAAAATTGGCAACATCATTACAACATGAAATTGGGCGGAATGTATTGATTTGTTTGAAGAACTTTTTACACCATCTCTTCAGCTTAAATAAGCTTACTGCATATTTATTTTTTATCAAACATTAATTTAAATAAAATAAAATAAATTTGTTTCGCAAATTTAATTTTTAAAAAAACCTTTCTTGTTTAAAATACAGTTTAATTACGTTTTTATTTCACAACAAATCACTTTGCACAAATGCATTGTCAAATCATTATTTTTGTTATTCAGTTCACTTACATAGTGTAGCTTTCTTTTTTCTGTACAATTAAATAAAAAATGCATTTCCCCATTTAAATCAAGTCAGAATATTTTTTTTTCTAAATGACGCGTTTTATTCACATTATAGGATGAAATTTATATGTTTTGGAGCAGTTCTTTTTAGAATGCTATCGACAGGAAAAAATCTTTTTGATCAACTAAATACGCATAAGTAAATGAAATTTTTGAATCATACTTGATTAATGACACTTTAATGAGTACGGCAAAATGTCCTATAGAAAAGGGACATTGAAATTTTTATAGAAATGTTATTTATATTAAAAGTTATTTTTTAATAATTATATCCTACAATTGATAATGGAATTATTTTATAACATCTTACTCGTTTGTGGTATACGTAACCAGAATGCATAGATTTCGTGTCTTTATGCATAAACTTTTATCTTTACTTTAATCTCTATATTTGATTGATTTTTTTTTTCAAATCAAATTTGAAATATAAAAATATATATTCATAATTTTTTAAATAACTTTAAAAAAAAAAAACATAAAACTGCAACGCAATATAAAAACTAGAGTGTCTGATTTTCCTTATTATATATTCATCTAAAACTTTAGATATCTTAAGTTTCTTTTTTCCTTTTTCTTAAATTCATAAATAATGATTGCTAAACTGTTTGTACGTTTGATTATCTGCGTCTTAGTATGAATCTTGAGCTTTTTATTTTTGCTATTATGTTTATATATCGATATTAATTTAGGCATCATAAGTTTCATTCGTATCTTTAAACTCCATACTTAACTAAGAACTAAATATACATACTTCACTAATGATAGTACATAACTGAGTTGTACATTTCTGTGATCTCTAACCCAATATGAAAGTTGAATATTTTAACTACACTGTAAAAATTTCCGAATCAAACTGCTGTAAAAAGTACCGGTATTTATAGTGCTGATACTTATAACTGTAAATTCCATTTCAAAAGGAACATGTTATGGAGTAAAAAATATAATGATATACCGTAAGTTTTACATTAATTACTGTAAAATTACAGAATTACTCTAATTAAATCAATATTGCTGTCGAAATTACAGTAAAAACGGATTTTACGGATGATGCACCCAAAGTTCCGGTACTTTATATAGTAGTTTGATACAGAAATCACTAAAATCATGCAAAATGAGTTTTGTTTCAATCAATGGTATATTTAATTTTAAACTGTATTCAGAAACTAAAGCAGTAGTTATTAATCATAATTACAATATTATGTTTACTTTTTACTGGGTAATAAAAGCACTACATATTTTATTTTATTTCATTGGTTTCTTTCACAGAAAAGAAAAAAACATTTATTTATGCCAGCAAATCATAATTTTTAGCAGCGTGGAAACTTCTTCGATTTCATTCCACAGAGAAACAGAACAGTATTAATAATTTGCTATTACAACTACTATAAAATGCAGCATTCAGCCAAAAATGGCTATATTTCTGTCTATAACAGTCACGTAGAGATCGAAATAAAGAGACGAGATTTAACTTATATTTGAACAGTTGCTGTTCTGAAGTTCCTTCTGGAAAAAGCATTGATAGATCAGAACATGAGAAAACTTCATTATGGGGTACACGAACATTTAATATGGTTTTCACGGAAACGATTTTTCTACAAGATGAAATGACTTTTATTCTTATTGTGTTTGTTTTCTTCTAGGCTCAAAAGAAGAACAATGCCCATGTTCAAATCGAAATCTCTCATGAAGCTGCATGAAGTCAGCAGGTAAGTGCGACTTATTTTCACTGTGGGAATTATAAGTTTATTTTCGTTATACGCCTAAGGAATGTTTTGTGGAAAATACACTTTGTGCTATCCCAAGTGATATTTTTTTCCGTATCATTTCCCTTAATATGACCAGATAGTTTGCTTATGTAAATGTATTTATAGCCCAAATATTAAAAAAGTTTTATTTTTTTTACATTTAAATTTTTGCTTCCTATTATATAATCTTCGTTAAATGTACAGCTTTTTAATACAATAGAACACTGTCAGAGCCAGATTATACCTTTCGTAGGCCCTAGGCATAGCCGTTTTTGGGCCCTCCCCTCCTTCCCGCACTCCTCCCCTCTTTTCAAAATATGTGCTAAAATTTTCTTGCATATATTTTTTTAACATTTTTATTAATATGGATTTTAGTTTACAAATTTGTTTATCGAACTTTATCTGCAATATCTGAATCCAAAAATCGCAAAAAAGTAATATATTAGATCATAAGATTCCGCAAAAAAATTTATTACCGAAAAATATTATATTTTTATTTGTATCTTCATAATTTTGTGCAAAATACACTTGTTGTTTTTAAAGCTAAATTATTCTTGTCAACACATTTTTTTCTCCCAAGTTTTTCGTAGGCCCCTGAATTTCGTCGGCCCTAGGCACGTGCCTAGTGTGCCTATAGGTTAATCCGGCCCTGAACACTGCAAAAAATTACGGTAAAAAGTGCAGGCCCTCAGGGTGCCGGTATTTTTTACCGTAAAATCCATTTATACCGGGACATGTTACGGGACAAAACATCTGATACGTTGACAGTTTTTGTATTATTAATTACAGTAAAATCACTAAATTAGTCTAATTCAATAAATATTATTGTAAAAATTACGTTTAGTATTTTACGGATAATGCCGGTACTTCATACCGGAATTTTTAACCGTGTAGATAAATCACTGAGGAAGACAATATGCCCATAGTGCCTTCACACTATGCCATTTGTTAGTTCATAATGTTTCAAAGTAGCTATATGTATAGCCCAAATATTAACAAAGTATTTATTTTGTTATATTTATCGATTCTGTAATAGTAGATATATTACTGTGGAAAGCCTATAGTATTAAAATATGTCCATAGTGCCATAACAACATACAATTTCCTAGTTTATAGTGTTTTAATGTATCTATATGTATTGCCCAAATATTAACAAAGTATTTATTATATTATATTTACCGCTCTTTAATATATTACTGTTGAAAAAAATATGCCCGTATAGTTTATAGTGTTTCAGTGTAGCTATATGCATAGTCCAAACATGCACAAATGTTATATTTATCGCTCCTAAAAATATGATTGTTAGATTTGTTTCTGTGGAAGACAGAAACTGTCGACATTCTTCGGAGAACGTCAGTCTCCAAAACATTCGTTAAACCTTACTTGAAAGTGTAAAATGTCGACATTCAGAATGCACTGGCGGCATTTGAACATTGGCACATTGAATTAAGTAGATGTGCTATCCTTATTTTTCACTTTTTCAAATGTTGACAATTAGTAAGTATTAATAACAGGGTTGAGGAAAACAATTTCTATTCAATATTTACCACAATTTCATACTAGATGTCAAAATTTGCTGGCATAAGGGAAGTAATGATATTAAATATTCATTTACCGAAGCTATAACCTAAAATAACTTTTGTACAGTGACAGATGAACTGATAGCGATATGTATCTTGTCTGTGCTATTGATTATCATTACATTGAATGCGATCTGCATCATATAATATACAGGCAATAACTTTATAAAGAAAACAATAATTTACATCTCATTTATGACACTGTTTTTAAAAGATGATGATTCCATGCTATATGTTCTTCTCCCTGAATCATTCCATGTTATTGATTTTTCCTCTGCAGCACAGTTGAGAATATTCCATGCTACCTGTTAAAATAATTTCATGTTGCATATCCTTCTCCGTGACTCTGTTTAAATAATTCTATGTAATTTTTGGTTTTCCAAACTTCTTATATATTTTCATGCTATGTGTTCTTCTCCATGGCACTGTTAAAATAATTTCATGTTATCTATTCTTCTCCGTGACTTTGTTTAGATAATTCCATGTCATTTGTTCTTTTCCATGGCACTGTTCCATGGCACTTCCACGCTCGATAATATGTACGATAGCAATCGTTGCCTGTTATGTTTTTTTATAAACGTTTTTTTTATTTACGATTTGCATAATTAATTAAGCTAGCTAAATAGCTAACTAACTGGCACGCAAATATTAACAGCATTTGTCACTGATTTCTTACTGCGTGAACCAATATTCCAGTGAATTATAAAACTTGTTTTATGTTACTACTATTGAATATTATATATTAATTAATTAAACTACTAAAACAATTTCAATAATTAATTTATTCCCACTTTTTGACAGCTATAAGTAGAACAATGCCTTACAGATTCTTTTTAAAATAACTTTCTTACAAAAAAATATATATATATATATATCTTCAGGCTTTTAGGAGTTGAACGTAATTACATGATTTGATGAATGTTTTTTTAAGTTGGAGTTGAGAAACGAAGTCTGTGAGAAATTTTTGCTAACCTATTGTATTTAGATAGTTTACAGTTTTTTTTAATTGTAAATTAAATTACAGGAATATTGAGTAAAAAATTGTAATTTTATAAGGGGTTGTGTCACCTTGTTTTTTTTTTTAAAAAGTGACAAGTATATAACAATTTGTTTTAATTGTATTTGTTTTTATGGTATCGACTTCGTTTTAACTTTTTCACATTTATCATAACTCTATCGTATTTGTTAAAATTGTTTGTCTCAACTGTTTATCATTTGGTACAACTACATCCCATTTGTTGCAACGCGTTAATTGTAACTGTTTATACTATAATCAAATTTGTTAAAATTGTTTGTTACTACATATATCGCATTCGCTATAACTGTTTGTTATTACGTGTATCGCATTTGTTGAAACTATCTCTATAACAATTGTATAATAATTTATATGAAAAACTATTTTTAACATTAGGTAATTTTCAATATTTTCAATTTAAAATTGTAAATAATGTTCTCTTATCATTTTAATTTTACATTGTTAACTCATTCTGACACTTATAGGAAAGGAGAATATTGTATCATTATTTTTTATTGATAATTATGACCTTAACCGAAAGATTACATCACAAGCAAAAGTTAGCATTCAAATTTGATGAGAAAAATGAACCTTTATCAAAAGTAATTTTTTTCATTTTCTGAATAAGAATTTATAAAACTATTTAAGTGAAATTTATTGAAGAGAAGATATTAAAACTAGAAAGCTCAAATAAAATTACCACAATATTTATATTATTTAAACCATGCAACATATGCATAATTTTTAATATTTTTTTCAGTAATTAAGTCTTTTGCTCCAAAAGAATGTGTTATAGTCAGTTGCAATTTTTTACTAGCCGAAAATATTATATTTTGTAAGTTTAATTTTGCTTAATAAATTAATACACGAATAACAATAGCAGAAATATTAAATTAGACTGTGCTTAAATAAAACACAGAGCTGTAAATAATATTGAAAAGTATTTTTGAATAATAATAATAATAAGCAGCAATGATNGTCTTTCGCTCCAAAAGAATGTGTTATAGTCAGTTGCAATTTTTTACTAGCCGAAAATATTATATTTTGTAAGTTTAATTTTACTTAATAAATTAATACACGAATAACAATAGCAGAAATATTAAATTAGACTGTAACTTCTGAAGAACTTAGTATCCGCCATTTTTGCTGCAATAAATACTGTGCTTAAATAAAACACAGAGCTGTAAATAATATTGAAAAGTATTTTTGAATAATAATAATAATAATAAGCAACAATGATAAATAAATTTTACAAGTTAGTAACTTTAAATAAGAGATGAATTGCAGGCAAATATCATAATAACTTTCATTAAATTTATGCTAATGTCAGCCAAAAAATATCTGAACCTTCTTTCTTATTTATCAATCTATCATGTGATACTTTTGTCCAATGAGACTACACGAACCTTAAGAAGACAATTATATTTTTACAACCTTAATATTTTTAGTTTTATTTAGAATAAAAACTTCTAGCTCATTGATGAAGCTGGTGTCCTATAATTTGTGTTAAGGAATGGTACTCATAGCTCCTAAGTATTATCATTAGTTTTTTTGTTCATGAATTTTAAACAGAAATATTTCTTTTATTCACCATAATGCGTGACTAATCATTCTTTTTTAGCTCATCATTTTGTTTAAATTATTCAGGTAGTGGCTCCGTGAACAGCTGAATCTGAGTCAGCTGCTTTCGAATAGTTTATTGGCTTAAAGCCAAGCAACATTTGTATGTAAACATTTAATAGAGATATTCTAAATATTGAGAAACGAGAAAAATTCTGAGTTTGTTATTGAGCAAGTAAATTTTAAACGAAGTAAGACTTAATTTTACGAAGTGACATGAAGTTTTCCATTTATGGCTTATGTGATGGCTTTTTGCAATTCAGTGTCGTAGCTAGCGGGAGACATTTGTGCCCAGGCTCCCCCCTTTGCTAAAGATAACATTCGATTCCATCGATCATAAGTCATTTATTTCAATTTTCACACAATTACAGATTTTCGATTTTTTATTTAAAAAATGTTGGGCTAAAACTCTTTTAAACTTTTAGGCTCAGTTTCTTGGATTATTCAAAAACATGTCTTCAAATTAAGTTATAAAAAAAATTCTGAGTTTAATATCCATCAATAAAAAGCCCCACTTTCTATGATGAGGATATTGTTATCAATGATTTGGTTTACAAAAAAATACAGATTAATTGAGAAAACCGATTTTGAAGTAGAATAGAGATGGATAATATGAGATAATTAATTTTATATTTATTAATATACATTGAAATATATATTAATAAAGATCATTACAGACCTGTGTACAACATCATTTAATTTTATGTACGGAGACAAAGAATGACTACTTTTGACATTATTTTTACATTGGTTATTTCATAATAATGTTGTACTTTTATAATTTAGTTATAAATATATTTTTAATTTTGATAATTCAGTAAAACAATAATAAAAATTAAACTGTTAATGATAACTTAAACAAAATTGTTTAAAAAAAACATAACAGTACTTTAAACAGACATATTTGTATAAACTGTATTACAGTTATAAAATAATTAACTTACAGAGAACAATAATTTACTTTTCCAACTAATAATATTTGTTTTTCTGTTATTCTCACTCGCTACTTTACAGAGATTTATTTACGCTATTTGTACGGTTTGTAACATTGTCTTTCGAAATACAAAAAAGTTCTTAGCAAAATATTTACAGCAGAAATACTTTGTTTCTTTTTAAAATTGTAGGAATTTGTTTTTAACAAAGCGAGTTTATATCACTTCACGTCACAAAACAGTATAAAAATGTGTTGCAGGTTTTAAAATAACGCTTAATCTGTGGTACTATTTGAATCTACGCAGAAAAAACATATGTGCTTTGATTAATTACTGTTTTACTTTCTCTGAAAAAATTGGTCCGACGTTGAACCATAATATCAATAATTTGAACCACAATCGAATCTTAAATTGTACCATATTTTCTTTTAAGTTAAACCATAATATCATGTGATCAAATTTAAGAACTACGGCAATATTAATAAAACAAAGTTAAAATTCAGAAATCATAATATTTTAATAGCTAAGATTGCATATAAAATACTAAGTTACGACGCTACTTTGACGCTATTTTCTCTGCAAAACACCAAAAATTAGCGATTAAAACGGAGAAGAAAAATTCTGGTAAAATTATCGTACTGTATGGCAATGACATTTCTGGTAAAAAAAAAAAACATAATTCCGATTAATGAAACGAAAATCTACGGTATTTAAAACCATTTAATTGGTAATTTTTCCGTTCGTTTGGTAATGGTTTATCGGAAATTCTGGTACTCAAAATTATAGTTCTTAATACCGTTATAAAAATGCAATAATATAATTATAATACAAAATATAGTTATAAAAATACAATAATATAGTTATAATACAAAATATAGTTATAAAAACTATGGTAAATACAAAATATACTTATAAAAAGTAAAAAACTTATATGTAAATTTAATGCACTGCTCTAAGGTATTATGATAAAATTGCAAAATTTTATCACATTTTCTAAATTTTATCACGTTTTATAAAACTATATTTTATTGTTAATTTTACTAAAATCATAACCAAAGCGCTTCGGTAAAAATAACCGAGCTGTTTGGTGTTCCATAGAGTAAGAAACACGAGGAATTTTAAACCATTTCGGTATGTTTGACCATACTCAATGTATGAAGTGAATAAAATTAAAAACTAAATCGGCCAATAGAAATAAGGCAGTCAAATCAAAATACATAAAATAGGTAGATCAGTAAGTCCATCTACGACATTATGGTTCAACTAAGTTACATGTTAGCCAGTTTAAACAAAATTGCGGTTCAACACTCTCCAAAGTTTCTAACTATGTGTATAACATGCTATAATAATAAGCATGTGCGTTTACTAATTGAAATTTCTTTATTAGATAACTTATTAGAGTAATAATTAAAAAAAACTTATTAATGTTAATTTCACATTAAAAAATTTTATTATTTCAAGTGAGTGGGAAAAATTCTACGAAAAGGTTAAAAATTTCCTTTTATCAAAGTAAAATTTTTAATAATGATTTGATGAAAACGGAAAAAATTTCCTTTTCATTAAAGTTAGATTTTTAAAACGTACGTTACTTTATTTTCTAATTTCATTTATTTTTAAATAAGGAAATATCTCATTTGTATTTCAAAACATTATTTATTTCATTTTAACATTTTTAAAATCATTGTAATTTGTCTAACATTACGGTTGTTAAAAAGTACTTCATAGTATTCATATAAAGTTAAAAAGAAATATCTTCCTTTTAGTTTTAATTAGTGATCGGAAATAGTGCACTGAAAACTTTGAAACTACTGTAATCGCTACTTTTTTTCGCAGTTTGTAGTGTAGACTGCAATTTTTTTAAAAAAAAAAAAAAAAAAAAAAGAAAAAAAGGAAGTTTGTATCAATTCTTGGCAAACTACTTTAAATGTTGTTTAGTATAGAAACACGACTCTAACGCAACTAATGTTTCAAATTTATTGGATACTACTCTTCGCGGTTTAATCAATGGATGCAATGAAAATGAACCTGTGGCTGAGTGTTAAACAAGAATGAAGCATTCAGAATCAAATATAACTTATATTTAAACTAGTTATTACAAACAATAGATAATTTATCACTTTAGTCACATGCGAATGTACACTCGTGTAACATTTATGTTATTTCAAAGGAAGGAAACAAATTTTCGATGAACTTAGTTTCTTAAAGGAAATAAAAAATCATTAGGCACTTAGAAAAATGGCAAGTATTTGATAATTTCCTAGCATTTCTTAAATTAAATATTTGCTGTCTAGAAAGGCACTAAAGATTAAATGAAACATTCGAAAAAAATATTTTGGGATAACAAACTGGCTCATATAAACATAATAAATATTTTTTAATTATTGCCTTATATTCAATGTAAGCTTATTTCTCATTCAAAACTATTTTGGACATAGGTATAAACTAAGTTCTCCAGCAAAGTTCGTCTCCTCAAAATAGTGAAGTAGTTACTGCAATTTCAAAGTAGTTTGTAGTCACTACTTTTAACGAAAGTAGTTAACTACATTTGTATCAAAATAGTTACAATTGTTGTAAACTACAAAAATAATATAGTTTTTCCGTCCACTGGTTTTAACTTTAGTAATCATCTCACTTTGTTACTACTATTCATTTTTCTTTACACTTGCATTCTTCAGCTATTGATTATTATTTCGCAATACAGAAAACACAATTATTAAATGAATGGCATCAATATGTGTTTAAACAAAATTAATGAAGAATCAAAACCTAAGATCAAAATTCTTTATGATGCAAGCGTTTCTCCATTAATGTCCCCCCGGCCGTTAACATGTCATTTCATGACATTTGTCTGTTGTCTCATCTTTCAGCCAGAAAAATATTTTTAGAAAATATCTAGTTAAAAATGATGTGGAAACAATGTTTTTTTTTTCTACAAGCAGTTTTATATCTACTTTTCAACAGCCTTATGAGATACAATACTTCTTCGTACGCTCAGTCTCGTTAATTTTCATGTGTGCCCTTGGGTTTCGAAATTGAAAAAGCGCTTATTAAGCTCTTTTATACATGCGTACCGAAGAAAGAAAATTCCTTTCGAAAATTATATTTTCATTTGAAAATTAAAGAAAGTATGTTAAAATAGTTAATGACTATTAGCAAGTAAAATTTTATTTGTGAAGCAATTTTACTGTTTATAAATGTTGCCTTTGCAGATTTTAAAAACATAAAAGACTTTAAACTCAGTTTGAAAAAAATAGAGTAGTTTTAATAATTTTTATAAAAACAAATCTTGTTGTCATTTATACTCGCTTTAACTTTTAAAAAATTTTTGATATTTAAAATTACTACAAAAAATTTAAAATTGGGTGTTACGAACATAACATATTGTGTTGCAACCATAACGTCCAGTTTTTAATTAATTTTTTTTAACTTATGAGTTACCATAAATTGGAATAAGTGTGATTGGCACCAAGACTTATTTTAATAAAAATTATTAGAACCTGCTCGATTTTTTTTAACTGTTGCTATTCATGATGACAAAAATATGACATTACTTTTTTTTGACTTACCTTAAGATGAAATGTCATTACTACAGTTTGAAAAAATATGATTTGTAATCCAAATGTGTAGAAACCCAAAGGAGAAATTCAAGGTGATGAGTTCAAAGATTCGTTATTTTTAAGCTTGCCAGTCTTAAGAAGAGAACCAGTTTTCACAAAAGGATAATAATATTTGCGATAATATTATAAGAAACATTTTAGGTGATGTATGAGAATTGATTTGGTAAAACCCTTTTAAGAAAGAAGTATACCTTTCTATTTCGCTGTTGCCGAGTTGTTAAACATAGAGAAAAAGAAATTTCTCGTGAAATTAATGTACTGTACGGTAAGGACAATTCTAGTTTTAAAAATTTTAAAAAAAAAACACACAGCTTATTTCTGGTTAATAAAACCAAAATGTGCAGTATTTAAAGCATTCATTTAGTAACATTTCCCTTCATATGGTAACGGTTTGCCGGTAATTCATGTTTCAAAATTATACTTCTTAATACCACACCTCTAGCAGAAAATACAAAACTGAAAATAAATTTTATTTCATTGTTAATCTATACATTGTATATTTTATTATGTTATTTCGACATATTTTATAGTTAATTTTAACAAAATCATCACCAAAGCTCTTTTTGTTGTTCCCACAGAGCCTTCTCAGTGTCGCCACATCAATGTAACATTTTATAGGGGCTATCCATACATCTGTTTTTATAGATATAATATCAAACCATATCATCTACAGAAACTCCTGAGCCTAATGATATCGTTATTAATGATGTTATGATGCTTATAACAAAATGCTATGTTTCTTTGTCAGAATGTTGGTTTTTGAGATAAAACCCTAACCTAGCTCATTTTAAACAAGCTCTAAAGCCTAATTAGATATCTATATTAATACCCCTCTGTAAGTATCTATTATAACGTAATCCGTGCCTATACAATAGGAGTTTTCTGCATAAAATCGTTAAATCACTTTACTTCTCTAACTTATCAGACAACCTTATTTTCAGAAAGTCCTAAACATCTTCAATGGCAAATAAACTAAATGCTACTTTGTCCTGTTTTTTCAAATCCCCCCCCCAGGAAAATTCCCAAATTTTTAAACTGAATGAAATGAACACAAATTACTGTAAGCTCTCTACTTTATTATTTTTCTCTCTCTCTCTTTTTCCTTAATAACAAGTAATGCCAAATTTCATAACAGAAATGACAGAAATTTTTTGAATTAAATAAAAAATAATGCATTTTATCCATTCTTTCCTTACAATCTAATGAATCAATCCTCGTTACTTTGTCAATTTCTGTTTTAAATTAGGTAAAGATGCAGAACCAGATATTAATTTTAATTAAACACCATGACCAGAGGTAATAAACTTCACGTCATCAAATCACCACGCATTACGTTGGGGAGGTTGTAGTAAGACTGGGTAGCTAAGATTCGAAGGCTCGTTGGAGCTAAACTGTTCGATCTAGAAACTGTCAAATTTAAACAAGACATTCATTGCTCAGTTTCGTATAGTATATTATTCCAGAAAAGTCATTGTTGTATTATTTTCTTTTTAAATAATATTTTTCTAGGGAAAGTCAAATAACCCGGTCTTACCAAGTGCGATAAAACTGGGTGCAACTCTATAGGAAATTTAGAAATACAAAGTTTCAGCAAATAAGTAACAGAAAATACTTAGAAATACATAAGTAGCAGTGAATTAGTAGAAATACATTAATTTCAGTGAATAAGTAGCAAACACATCTATTTTATATGACAGTTTAAGAAAATAATGCGTGCAATTTACGTGTAATGTAGAACTCAAGGAGGGGAGCGAGAGTGACAATTGTCCAAGGGCCGGGACTGCTGAGGACCCGACCAAAATTCCTGATAAAAAATATAGTGCTTATTTATTAATTTTCTTAAAAGAAAATAGCTGAGAATTTCTTTATATCGATATATAACAATTACGATTTTGCATAGAGTTTAAAAATTCTGCTTAATATAAAAGTAAGGCTTTTTGTGTTCTGAAGTTGTGGCTGGCAATAAATTTTGTCCTGGGGCCCATAAAACCTTTGCTAAGCCTTGGATGTAGCTGTCTTTTTCCTCTGCTACCCAGCATACCCCAAGAACAGAGTTTAACGAAACAGAACAGTAGGGGAGAGTGGGGTCAATTGTAACAGGGTACGATTGTGGCAGAGCAAAAATTTCGAGTGTCGGGTTCTAGATTTGGTTCCTAGGTGGCACAGAATGTGTATTAAATAAATCTACATGTACACCCCTGCTGGCAACCATTTTTACGTACTTTTGAAAGAGTTACACCACAAAAAATATTTTCACGCTACGCAAGTACTTCTTTTGGTATTAGAATATTACATTGTAACAAAGTAATTTTGTTTAAGCAAATAAAAATTATTAACCGAATATGTAAGTGGACACCTTAATTAACATTTCCAAAAAAAAGAAGATTAGTTTTGTTAATTAACAAGCATTGTTTTTAACAAATGAAGCTGAAATGGCGTCTTGGGGACGATTGTAACAATAAGTAAAGGGACGATTGTAACAGCTGAAAATAAAATTAATAATTTCAATTGCAATTGTTTAACCCCTTAGGTCCCATTTCTTATGTTTACAAACCATTACTTAACTCTTTAAGAACCACCAATAGTTTCCTATATCATTTATATTATGTTGCATGTACATTATTTTATTTGTCACCTTTCACAGCATAAATTAAAATTTTTAACCCCTTAAAGTTAAAAGTTTAACCCTTTAGGTCTCTGCTCATTATTATTTTTACTCCTAAGATATCACTACTGTTTTGATCAATAAAAAAAATATATCACAACTATGATAATATAGATAATTAACTATGTTTTAGTTGAATTTATGAACTGTTACAATTGACCCCGTAAGTGGGGACAATTGTAACAAATGCACGACTGTCAAAAATTGTTAATAACTAATATAATAACATTTAAAATAAGGTATTTATTTTTTTTTTCTAGTAGAGGATAGTTTACTTTACTCGTCTGTCAATTAATACTAATAATATATTGGATTTTTTGTTAGTTAAAAATAGTTAATAAAAAAAATGTTACAATTGACCCCACTCTCCCCTACAGTTCTAATATTGGACTAAATTCTTATTGTTTGCTAGGGTAGGAATCTTTAGTAAAACATATAATAAGCTGAACTAAAGATAATTTTCATAAGTCTAATCATCAATGAATAAGAATAGTTTAAAAACAAAAGATTTTTCAAAAAACATATACAGACTCCGTGAATTAATCAACAAGCCAATAGGGTAGGTTCTTATTGACTAGTAAAGTGTCATTCAGAGTTTATCCGCTAGAAAACAGAACTAATTTCCACACAATAAAGGTCACCGTCTCTCCCCACTCTCCCCTAAATATCTATTATAAAACTTTCATGTTTCGGAAGGCTGTTTTGTATTAAACTATATAGTGATACCTGTACACTGTTGAAAATTTTGAAATGCATTGAACCGTAATAGCACTCACATTTTCTGCAAACTTAATATGGCTTTAAGTTGAACAAAATTAGAGAACAAAGAAGAAATCGTGATTAAATTACATTAAGAAGTACTGGCACTTTGAGTGCAGCATCCGTAAATTCATTTTAACGTAGCATTTTGTACCACAATTTTAACAGTACTATTTCTTAAATTACAGTGATATTACAGTAAATATATCTGTATAAAAATTACGACCTTTCTGATTTCTAGCTCCTTTAACTTTTACGATAAAAAGTATTGTCACCCCGAGTGCCGGTAATTTTTTAACTTAATTTGATCCAGAATTTTTTTTAGTGTACACAAGATACTATGGTTCAATTTGAACGGTAAACCGGTTGAATTTAGCACCTTTCCATGTTGTAACTAATTTCACAGTTCGGTATTATGGTTTAAAAAACCGATATAGATCAATTTAAAACTAATTTTTCTGGAAGCGAATCCTACACACTCAACAATAACTCGCCATCTCAATTTCAAGGTTTAATGGTGGACAGTAGGAGTTTTGGCCAATGCAACATCGACGAACAGATGAATTTTCTCAGAAATCAAAATGTAAATAAAAGGACACATTTAACTATATGTTTCTGCATATTCTACATGTACCAAAAATTATGGTTACTTTGCAGATGTAATAAATTAATTTGCTGCGGAATAGGGTGGACGGTAATAAACCTTTACTACCTACCAGGATATAGAAGTGGGCGGTAAGGAAAGAACAGTTGACTACCCCTCCTACAATTGTCTATTTTTGATATTTACTTCCTTATGTCATAAAATGTTTCGTACATTGTTATACATTCAATATGGATTATCATTGTATTTACTGAACATAAGTTACATGTATATATTTTCTTCAGAAGTCAAATGACATGATAATCTCTTCAAATGACTAAAAATTTTGACTGTTTAACTCTCTTACCTGTAGATTGTCCTTTTTTGTGATAGGGTTTGTAATTTTTTTATGAACTTATTATGGAGACATTTATGCAGAATGATTTGCAAAATACAATTAATGAAACAATTTTTAAGTAAAACTAAAATTGCAAATTTAAATTTAACGTTTCGAAGTTGCACATATGTTAACATTATTTTATTTTGATTCACAAACCGATTATGCTTTAAAAATACTTATTTTTAAAGATAAATAAGAGTTTCTCTTTTTATAAGAAATTTTTTTCTACTGTAAAAAGTTTAGTAAAAGAGTACTGCATTTTCATCTAAAGACCTTATTATGGAAATATATATTTCAATATTTAATTCGTTGATTATAAGAAACTTTTAGGATGAAGTTGATGATCCATATAAGCTTTCGAAACAACAACTATGCATTATTTAATTTTTAAACTTATAAATTTGCGAACATTTATCAAAAATATTTAGATCAATTATTTTTAACGAAACTAAATATTTAACATAAACATTTTCAAAATAATTTGAATATCACTTAAATATGTTAAGTCGATAAATATCAAGATATCAAATTACGAAGACCATTAAATATTTCATTATATGTAATTTGTATCATATATCATTAAATTTATGAGAAATACATTTTTGAGGAACAAAACATTTAAACACTTAACTTTGAAAACGTTTTTTTATGAATAACGAATTCTATTTGTTTTAAAAAAAAAATTTTAACTCAGAAATTTGATGCTTTTATTATATACAACAATTTATATACAACAGTATTAGTAAATGTTTTGATTTAAGTCGCTCTCTAATTTTATTCGTAACTATATTGTTAATAAACTTCTACACACCTAAAACAAGCGAAACCGTAATTTGCAGTAACAGTTAAAAAGTTATTATTCTGAAAAATTAGTATTTTGCAAAATTAAATTACAACTTGTGAAATAATTACCTGTATTCGTCAGCCATATTCAATAATAATCGTCCCTTGAGAAATTCTGCGCAACTAAAACTTATTTAACGAATAACAATCGTATTTTCTTCGGGACGATCACAGAGTTTTGAAGAAGAAAAAAGGGAAAAAAATATATAAATCAAAACTTTCACTTCACACTCTCATCCATTTTATTTCAAGTCATAAAGCAAACGACTTTGTAAAAATTGGTTACCAAACTCATTAGGAAAAATGATCAGTCAGAAAGATTCATGGAAGTTGCTTTTAAAGTATCGTCTGGCACCACTTTATTGACGATATCGTAATAACTCATAGAATTTGTGTTATCTTGGAACTCTTTCCATGTAAACTCCTTTTGGAGAATGGAAGTTAAAGGACGTGGTCCGAAGCGCTCTGCACAAGCGTTGAAAATAGTCAATATGATGTTCGTGACGTCACGTGTGCTGATCGATATTGGAGTACAACACTTTGGGGCAAGGTAAGCGCTCCTAGAAAGAGTATGCAATGGTATTTTTTCATTTATCAAAACGATAGCCATAGTCTCTTTTCTTAAAAAAAAAAGAAAGAAGAAAAAAAGCTTGAAAGAAGTGTTTTTGACCTTCATGGAACCGTTGCAAAGTACTCTAGATTTTTTACAAGAGTTATTATATATTAAAGCCAATACATTAAAAAGTTATCTAAAAAATTATTGAAAAAAGTGATGTGAAAGTTACTGCGCAAAATATAAATTAAATTAAAAAAAATTTCAGTTGAGTAAATTTATACCTGTTTTTTATTTATGAAAAAAGTTGCCAAATTTTTTTCTTTATTCTAATGCATAAAGAAAAACCCAATCCTTTGGACAAAATCTTTATTTGTTACAATTATTTCGAAATTATTTTTTTTATAAAAATGTTTTATGTATGTTGTCGGAAGCTGAGAGGTAACAATTAAAAAAACTTTCAAGGGTTAAGATTAAAAACATCATCAAGTTTCATTAGATAATTAAACTGGCTGTAATGTTCTTCATTCACCCTTCCTCAGCTATGATTCGTTACAGTTCAATTTTAGATTTTTTTTCCTCGCTTAAATAATTATTTGCAAATACCAATAAGTGTACTTATTTACTTTATTATTGACCAAGATTCAACAAATATAAATTAAGAGGGTGATCAGGTAAAACACAGTACACTAACTTATTTTCAAAAATTATAATTTCCCAAAATTCTTGTCTAAGGCTATTGCATAAAAAAACTAATCCTTGGGGCAAAATCTTTGATGTTACAATTATTTCCAGATTGTTTTTTTTATAAAAAAAATTTTTGTATGTTGTCGGAAATAGAAAGGTAATAATTAAAAACACTTTCAAAGGGGATCATTAAAAACATCAGCAAGTTGCCTTAGGAAATCAAACTGGTCGTGATGTTCTTCATCAGTTATGATTCGTTTAATTTCGATTTTAGATTTGTTTTCTTCCTCGCTTAAATAATTATTTGCGACTACCAATATGTGGGATTAGTTACTTTATTGTTGACCAAGATTCAAAGAATATAAATTAAGAGGATGAATACGGAAAACTTTGTACCCTAACATATTTTTCTTGTAATTCAATATGTAATTCAACTAGAAAATGTCCCAAACGCTAAAAATTGTTAAATTTAAAATACTAATCTTTCAATTCATATTATCGATGTTTTACAAAATTGTTTTGTATTAAATAAATCCAAATTTTAGTAGTGTAAAATTTGGATTATCCAAATTTAAGCATTGAGAGAATAAGATTTTAAAAAATGATTTCTTTTTAAATGATTTAAAGGACAAATATATATATTGTCTAAAAAAATCATAAAAATTCGTATTAAAAGTATTATAGTACTTAAAGTTATTATTTACCATCAATTAAAATATCTCCAGCTCAAAAACAAATTAAAAATTCCAACTCGTCTAGATCATTTTTTAAAATACGTAAACTTTCTAATATCTGTTTTGTACTAAAACATCTCAAAAAGTTTCAGAAATATTCCAACAATGACATGCCAGAATTACTGAAATATTTCAACCTAAGATCACATTTCTTAGAGTTTTAGAGAGTTTTTGCGAGATTTTCAACTCATATTTTCGCGGCGTATAAGAAGTTGATATAATGTAAATTTTAATATAAGTTTACCCATGGTTTGATTCCGCTAATTTCAATTTAGGCATAAGACGGTGGCAGTTATAAAATCTTTTAAACATTACATTTTTATCATAAAATATTGTTATAAATGTGTTCAGATTTGTTATAATAATAACTCTATTATAAAATAATTAGTACCTTTCTTTTCAAAAAAACTATTCTTCTTTCTTTTTTTATTATTGGTAAGACTTAGAATTTCATAGCTTTAATTCAAATATAATAAAGAATAATACTAGCACCTGATGTAGTTCTGTCCTGAAACTAAAACATAAAATAAATGCATGCTTTTTATCTTTAAAAGCATAAATTTCACTTATGTAACCACGAGTATTTCTTAAAACGATTCAGAAGTTGTGCAATTCGGATGATTGCTAAGTATGATTTATTTAACATATGTTATGTTATATATATTAATAAATATTAAGAATTGTAACAAAAAATAATAGAGCTCTACTACAATTCATGCAGCATTACTATAACATTAAAAAATATATTTACAATTTTTGTGCATTTATCTTTTTTATGTTAATTTCTTTGGTGAAATATTACTTAATAGTTTAAAAAAGTTTGAGTCGTTTTTTATATACTTCACTACTTCACGTAAATAAAAAGTTGAAAAAAAATCTTAATTAGACTTGTTATTAAATTAAGAATAGCGGAAAGAAATTATTCCAGTTTATTTTAAGTTAATTCTACATTACGTAAGCTAAAATAAAACAATTATTTGTGTTTATTTATTTATTTTGCATAACTATATTTTTTTCAAAGGAACGTAAGACCTCCTATTAAAATAATATTTCCACTTCTGTAAAGAAAATGTAGAACGTGCTGTAAAGATGATGATTACGACCCCTTCAATAAAAAAACGACTCAACAAAACCATGAAATAAAAGTATATATGGTATTTCATTTATTTAAGTTATAAGTTCAGGTTATTAGTTCCTTAAGTGCTTCATTTTCTATTTTTAAAATATCAGTTGTTTCAATAATTATTTCATAAAGAGAAGGAAAAACACTTATAAATAAAGAAACTCGGAAATTCTGCAAAATTAATTTCATACCGTATTATCGGAAACAGAATTACGAAATAAGTATCTCAATTTATTTTTTCTTCCTTGTATGGCTGTTTTATATCTTTAAACACTTAGGTTCAGCTTTTTTTATTTTTTTATTTTGGAAAATTAATTTGACCAGTTTGTACCATAAGTGGTCAAAAGCAATAAACTCTTTTATATTTATTGTTAAACTCGTCAAATAAGTATACAGAGGAAGAAAAAAAACTTAAAATAACATTTTAAAAAAGCTTCTCAGAAAAAGTGTCTTAATAATAGTCATTACCATAAATTCAACTTGAAGAAACTACTTTATTACTCTAAATCTAATTCAAAATTTAAACCAAGTTAGACGTAGTGTTTATCTTGAGCCATAAGAGTACTTTACTAAACTAAACTAAAAACTTCAAACACTAAGTTGAAAACTTCAAACACTAAACATCCGTAAATATTTCTCTAAAACTGCGCAAAATCAAATATCTTTCCATTTAGTAGCTTTTTCGTTATGGGAATAAGTTTTGCGAAACATCGGTGGGGCCAGTAGTTTTTTTTTTTTATTAGAATGTAATAGTAATAATAAAAGTAGTTAAATAAGTATGAAAAATGTATAATATTTTTTTGTAAATAATCGTTTCACTTTAATGTTATAGAAATAGCTTTTTCATATTTCGCGTAATTGTTCGAAATAATTGTTCTTGTACTCGATGGTATAAATTATGTTTTTAAATTACCGTTACTATTATATATTCTTTAATTGTAGTAAGTGTAAAAGAATAATCGATGGCCCTACATAGCTAAAATTCTAATCAAAGATTTGCGCTTTCTTCGTCTAAAATCTTTTAGCACCGCTCTTTAGCTGCTGACCTTGACTTTATAGGGACAAACTAACCATCATTGAGGGAACTCACCAGCATTTGCATTGCGTGGAAAGGAAATCCTCAAAAACCTCCCGCCAAAGGGCAATCTAACCCATGATCCGTTTACCAGTGAGGAAATAAACTCATGTTTGTGAAAATTGCAACACCATGAAGGACTTACGCGAGTGTGCTGAAATTTTCAGGAACTGCAAAGTAGAGCATGATATGCAAATGATTAGAATTTCAGACCCGTAGAGCATGCGCATGCTGAGCAGCGCCCTCTGAACGGCGGATGGATCCGAATAAATAGACGACTGTAGCCAAGCGAGTATGGTTATCGGTGGTTATCTGCTAGTGGTAAATGTTAGCTTAGTCATTACTTATGCCTATTCGACGAAAGGGAGCGAGATTTCAACAACTTACGGAGTTTAAACGGGGGAGAATCATCGGCCTTCGTGAAGCTGGATTATCTTATCGTGCAGTAGCCGCTCGTGTGCAGCGTAACAGCAGCACAGTGATGCGTGTTTGAAAGCAGTGGATGGACGAGTGTCGGACAACTCGGAAATCCGGGAGTGGACCCTGAAATGTCGCGTCAGCTCGCGATGATAGACACATTCGGCGTTGCGCTAACGGACCGTACGGCTCCCTCTAGACAACTGGCAGCACGGTGGTCAGTAGCTACAGGTGTTTCATTGTGTGCTTTATCAATTCGTAGACGTCCGCTGCAGCGTGGACTGCGAGCAAGGACTCCTTTATACAGGATCCCCCTCACGCTAAACCTTCGCCGCCTGCGGCTGCAATGGGCCAACCAGCATAGGAACTGGCTTGCTGATTGGCAGCGTGTCGGTTTTTCTGACCAATCTCACTTCAATTTGTGGTACCATGATGGCCACATTCGTGTCAGACGCTATGCCAGTGAACGCCATCTTCCGAAGTGTGTTATCGAATGCCACAGTGGACGAACACCCGGGGTTATGGTCTGCGGTGACATAGCATATCACGGACGATCTCAATTGCTACGAATTGTGGGTAATCTGAACAGCAACCGGTACATCAGTGAAGTTCTACTGCCCCAAGCTGTTCCCTTCCTTCAAGCTTTGCCAGGTGCGGTATTTCAACAGTACAATGCCCGCCCTCATATTGCTAGGACTGTTCAATCCTTCCTTTCATCGTGACAGGTACAACTTCTGCCTTGGCCGGCGTATTCCCCGGATATGTCGCCGATTGAACATGTGTGGGATTTCGTTGGTCGGCGTCTCGCTCGTAATCCTCGTCCTGTTGCTTCTACAGACGAACTTTGGGTACGCATACAAACAGTATTGAATTCTCTTCCTCAGACAGACATTCAAAGTTTGCTTGACTCCATGCCATGTCGTGTAGCAGCACTTATTGCGGAGCGTGGTGGTTACACAAAATACTGATTTCGATCTCTTGTTATTGTTTGTTTGCTTTGAAAGTTTAATCATTTATTTGTACCACTACCACTCAACTGTGTATTAAATTTCATTCAATTATGACGATTCCTTCATGGTGTTGCAATTTTCACAAACAGGAGTTTATTACGTTACCGCTGTGGTCGGTGCAAGGCGGGAGCTGAATTCGTATCAATCAGCCACTGCTGGGGTTCGAATCTAAGTCACCTTATTGGGAGGCAAAAGCTCTATCCCCTGAACCACCGTGATTTAGTGTATTTATGTTTTTATTTTATTTTATAACTGACATTGAACAGCCAACCCAACTCTGAGTTGGCTATTTATTAGCACTTTAAAAAAGAAAAAAGAAACCTATTAAAAATAATTATTATATTTTCAACCAACATAACCAGAACTTTTTACTATAACTGATTATGAAATTATTTCCAAAATTTCAATGTCATAAATAAAATTACGATGCAAAATCCTGGAAAAAAAGAAATATTAAAAAGATTTTGAACTAAAGCCATCAGAAAAATTTTCTAAGTCAAAGACATTATTCTACACAGTGGACGACTTTTAAATTGGCCTCATTTAAGTCATGATCATGGATGAAAAATAAATTCCTCTAAGCTGATTATAAAATAGAATAATGCGTGTTTTCTAATCCCTGACATTCAAAGTAGAGGAAAAGAAGAAGAGGTAATTAAGATTGGGGAGAAAAAAAGACATTTGCGATAATCACTTGATTTATTTTTTAAAATTTTTATGAGAGTTAAAAATAAACTAGAAGGCACTCTTTGTTCTTTAAACTAATTTTAAAGCAGTTAAGTAAGACTAATTTTAAAAGGGAAGTTAATTTTGTATTTTAAGTGAAGTCGTGTTTTTGTGAGCCAAAGACTTAATGTTCATCTTCAAATTAAATAAAAAGAAAGAAAATTCACGTCACTGATGTGGATTTATAATATGTGGATAAAAAATATCGTATATATTGTAAAAATATTTTTATATTAATTATATATTTTCCGTAAGTTTTATCACATTACTTTATTTAGTTTTTAGCTTTTTTAATTATCCATGAAGAAATATAATACGCAACCTTCTCTAATAAAACCGAACTTTCATGAATTTCGGAAAGTAGTTCAGTTAATAAAACTTATTGTTTATGTATTCGATCCTTGTAGCAGACTAAACAACCGTAGTTTATGCCCAGCATGCGTGTCAAGTCAGTAGCGGCTGAAAATGCTCTCGTTGGCGGTGGTATTAGAAACAGGTATACCAGATTAGGCACTGTCCTCGTCGTCTGATTGTGGTCAAAATTACTACCCTATCCATAAATCCTTTTGTTACTAGGACCGTATTAAGGCGGTGCCTACTCGATGCCGTGTGTGTACGAGAGCCGTATTTAGCCGGCATCCACGCGATTCCTTTGAGTGCTAGCCGGCGTCAGTGTGATGTCGTTTGATAGCTGACCCAATCTACTTCAAATTGCCACTGACTTATAATTCATTGACCCATATTGCATGAATGCCACTAAAAGTATATTTTGAATGCGTCTGATATGTTTTGTAAATTGAAACAAACTTCTTATGTGTGTAAGATTTAGGTGTGAAGTATTTGCTTGGTACGAAAGTAAAACATAACAAAAAATCTTCCTTGAAGCGTTACAAGAAATTGAGAAACAGTCAATTTTTCAACGTTTGCAACATTTATTTGGAGCTTTTTTAATTTGTTTTATAAAATATTTTTACATTCTTACCGTATTTTTACATTTTAAAAAATACAGAGACTATCAAGAAAAATTCTATTCTCTAACGGATTGACTGTTTCAGATATTTAAAATCAAAATAATGTTACACTCCACAAAAAAAAGAACTCTGTGTAGTACTTTAGAATCAAAGAATATTGAAACCTATAACCGTTACTGAGAAATATAGATATCAGAAAGTTCCAAAAATACGTAAGCTTACGTCAAAATGTTCAGGAATTGAAAGAAACATTACTGAATAAATAAAAAAATTAAGATTAACACTTAACAAGAAAATCAGTACATCAACTTATCGAATCATAATCAGCTTAATGTGCACCACGCACTCGCGGCATAGTGTATCACTCAGTGCGTCACTTCAGCGGAATGAACCGTCATAAGAAAGGGTTTAAATAATAAAAATAAAGCCTTGAATAAACAGAGCTAGGTGTGCTTAGCTATGCTTGAGTGAAGTGTTATGCGTAATAGGTTTAACTTGTATTTCATAATTTTAACAAAAAATCGTTCAACTTTAAACTTTGAACCCTATAATAATGTGCCAATTTGCTATATTCTTAATAAGATATTTTATTTTATAACCGTAGTTGAACAACCGACTCAATGTTTTGGGTTTACGACTACTAATGTTCAACTGCGTAGCCATGTAATTTTTAAACCAATCCAGGAGACAAGGGAACTCCTGGGTCAACTATTGCCTTCGTGGAGGACTTTTTGATGGAACTAATCCGCATTTGCGTTACATGAAGTGCAAAACTCTAAAACCTCCCACTGTAAGTCTAACGGAAAGGGGACTCTAACCCGTGATCCGTCTACCACTGAGGAGGTTAGCACTGTGGTCGGTGCAAGCCGAGTGCGGAATTCATATCGACCAGCCATCGCTGGGATTCGATCCCGGGTCCTCTCCTTAGGAGGCGATCGCGCTATTCCCTGAGTCACCACGGAGCTTCATAAGATATTGAATTTTGTCCCTAGTTCCGTCCAAGTTGTGCCATATTATCATGCAATCAAATTTAAGATGTGTGATAATATGGTTCGGTTTCCCGTCTTATAAAGTTTCAGAAAAGATGTTATGGTTGAACACTCTCCGAAATTTCGAACAATGCGGGATAAATTTTTATATTTGTGACCCTCACCTTACTAATGTAAAATTTTGAGAGCTTAAGTCAAGGAAATTCGGATTCTAACTCGCAGCTTTTTTTTTCCGACTGAACGTATTTTTTAGATATCTTTTACACTTATAAATTAAGGTAAAAAATAGCCAAATTTTACTCATTTCAATTTACGTTTTACTCATTTCTTGTAAATTTAGCAAAGATCTCACTTTTGTAAAAACAACGGTATTTTGACTGACCGGGTGATTTGGCTTTCTCTAGAGAAAAATTATTTAAAAAAAAGTAATACAACAAATTAAATTATGCTTTTTAGCGATACCTGTCAAATACTATTCTTCCGATCAACTAAAATAATCTCGTCGATTAAATTCTTAATTCAGACTCGTATCAAACCTAATCTTTATTAAAATCAATGCAATTGCCAAGAGCATAAACTACAAAGCCAAGAGAATGAACTCAAATGTACCTTTAGGCCTATAATCTAGTTGTAAACACTCGTGAATTATGGTAAGAAAACAAATAATTTTAACGCATCTCAATTTATGTGTTACGTATTTCTCGTGAATTTAACCAAGATCTTAATTTTTTAAGAACAACGGAATGCAAAATAAATGAATACATTTCAAATACTATTCATCCGATGAACTAAAAAGAGCTCTTCAAATTTAAATTCTTATTTCAAGCACGCATCATACATAAATCTTTATTAAAATCAATGCAATTGCCAAGAACATAAACTACAAACCTATTGAACTCAAATGTACCTTTAGTCCTGTAATTTAGTTGTAAATAGAGGTTTTCTTTAATGTAAATATGAGTGAGAAAAAAATTCTTGATTGAATATAATTTAACTAAATGGTCTTATTGTTTCTACAAACAATGGAAGCTAAAAGAGGATGCATTCATTCAGTAATTTAAAAAAAAAAACTGTTTAGTCTTTCTCTCTTTTCCTTCGTGTTTTTCTCCTACGTTTACCTTTTTTCGTATTTTATTGTTTTGCTGTCAAAATAAGTATTTTTAAATAAAATAAAAAATGTGGTTGTTTTGATTCTAAACTAACATGCAATTAAAGTTGCAGAGCTTTAATGAGTAAAACATGTTAAGTTACATAAGTGAAAGAATCCGCTTGAGAACTTTAAGAGCTTATAACTAACTGTTTTGCAATTAGTATGTTGTTTACAAAACAACTTTTTCTGTTTAAAACCTTCGTAATAACTAATGTTTTTTATTTGCATCAGAGAGAAAATACGAGATTTGAGTATTTTCAAAACAACACTTAACATGTTCTTCCACTAAGCTCCTCAGTTATGCCTTGTTGCACTTACAAAACATCTTTAAAACCACCTTTCTTAAAATCCTTGTTGGATAAATTAATGTGTTAACAGTGTTCCTAAGTTTGAAAAATCGAGTGTTTTCAAAATATTACACAGCATTTTCTTCCACTAAACTCTTTGGTTATGCTCTGTTGTATTTAATCCATCACATTTAAATGACGTGTGTTTATTTTCATTCAGAAAAATTATTTCATATAACTATTTTAGACTGAAATAAAATTATAGTTTTTGCAAAATACACGCATAAACTTTTAGATGCTTTCAGATAATGAGAATCTAAAATATAAGTTATTAAATTGCACAAATTTAAAACCTTCGACACAGCATTTAAGATACCGATTATTTTATGCAGTTTTCGTATTCATGAGAAATACAGCAGGAAATCATGCTGCTTACAAATATAATTTCATTGGAATCGTGTCTTAAACAAGTAGTGTAACACGCTGTTTACAGGACCTCACCTAAAATATAACAGTACGCATGTACCACACTGGTAAATATGACTTCCAGCGTTGAAAGCCGATATATATCAGATGCGGGTGGCGTTATACTCGTTTATACACATCCTTCATAAAGCATCGGTCTCTGTCGCTTTCATGTGTAATTGTTTAGGGGAAAATTACAACGTAGTATATGGATTCCACAAAAACCTTCCATGATTAGACTGAAACTCTATCTACATCTCTGCTCTGTGCAAGTTAGAAACAATTTACCAATCAACCAGTCTTCGTCGATTTTCGAGTCTGGGGACTTATCACCTCAATGCAAGAATTAAAGCAAATTTCATAACTTTATATTTTTGAATGAGTATGCTCAAAATATATTAAAATATTTATTTATTTATCTTGATTTTTGACCTTTCAAAAATAGTACAAATCATTTTTTCGAACAATAAAATAAACGTTTATCTTTTTTTGAAAAAATAAGTAATTCAAAAAACAAACCGTGAAAGTTTTAAAACTTTTTGCCATAATTAAATTTTCCACTTTCTTGAATATTTATACAAGGCTGCCAACTTTCTTTACTTTGAGAGAAAATTTCTTCGAATTGTAAATAACTCGAAAGTTCATATGAAACGCCATCTTGCATGAACTCTCTCGCTTTGAAGCTTTTAAAATATTGGCAAAATTACAAAAATTCTGAAAGCTTTAGTTATTAATAGTATACTACTCTATAAAATATTTTGCAAAAAACCGTAGTAGTTGGCAGCTCTATCTATCCGTCCAAGTTATCGTAAATTTTTATATTTATGTTATTTTAATCTTTAGCATATAATACTGATACTTTAAGGAAAAAGATAACAGTAAGCCATTCTTGAATTTAAAAAAAAAATTATCTGTTTTTTTTCGCAGAGGATTCCAGGGGATGACTCGTATGCATTATTGCAAGCATGCAATTATATAAATTGGCGACTGTTTTAAAGTTATACAATAACTGCGATTGGCACAAATAATAATTCAAACAAATCATTTTTCCTTCTAAAGAAGTTGAATTCATTTTATTGTGGTTCGTGTTTGCCAAAATTCAAATAAATAATTATTAAAAAAATTTACCTAAGCAATTGGGGAAATGTTGCAAATGTTCAAAAATGCAAAAATGAAGGTTCAACATCGGATAAATTCAAGATTGGGGATACCATCTAAATTATTTACATCACGTAATTTTATTTTGCTAAAGGACTAAAAACTATTCACAAAACAATTTTCTTGACAATCATTGTAATTTTTTATTAAGAATTCTAGATTGAAGACAATTATTTATTGAGGAAATTAAAAGATTCAGTATAAAAATTCGTAACTGGATATTTTTTAGGGTAAGTTTATTTTTCATTAGCAAAATACGGACGCGACTAATAATAATTTTTATCATTGCTCAGTATTTTATGAATTATATATCCTGTTATAAAAGTGAATTTCTTACTTAAATAATGCGGGTTCTTTTATTGACTTATCCAGCGTGAATTTACAATCATTATTTAACATAGATTTAAATGGAATTCGTGATCAACAATTTATTATGATTAGATTATTATGATGTGATTTATAATCATACCGTAAATAAAAACTTTTATGACTCGAAAATGTTATCGTTAAAAAGAAAAAAAATATCTTTATAAATGAGAAGGTTCAAATCACGGAAGAATAAATAAAGGACGAGAGTTTTTACTTGTATTTTTTTTTTTTTCAACTTTAGCTTTCTATTTTTCCTTTTATTTTTGTTTTTACTTCTTGTGTATTGTTTTTATTTCCTCCCGTGATTTTATAACATGTAAGCTAAAAATTAACACAAAAATAAAAATAAATGAACTCATCTATTGCACCTAGTTTTATGTGATTTTCTTGAATAAAAAAAGGACACTTTTATGGCTTGTTTTCTTCGAAATGACACGACCATTAAGGTTTTAAGAAGGCGTGTTTACCTCCATACCCCATTCACGAGTTCTTCGTCTTTTGAGTTAGTTTTGTTCGAAATTATTAGTACGGAGTTGGACGTTCCTGCTTCAAATCTACCTAAAAGAATAGGTTGTTCACCCACGGTTATAAAATAAACGGCATGGCTTAAAATGAAACAATATTATATGCGATGTTGCAATGGTTAAGACACTATGCCATTATTGTCAGAGCTGGGTTCCATCTCCAGTTGACAGCTTGAATCCCATATAGATTCAAATGAATGGATACCGTCTTGTCTGAGAAGTAAAAGTGGTCGGTGCACAATGCCAATTACATTCGCAACCATCATGCTATTGGTCTCAAAAGTTTGAATCATTAACCTTCACTTCACCATTGGCTGATAAACTAACTGTTGCAGGTGTGTAACAGTAACAGTTCAATAAAATTCTGTTTGTTGCCTATGTAATCATAACTTTCCTCGCGCTTATTTGAAATGAAAATTCCTTTTCTTTAAAAATTGTATGAACTATAAAATAAATAAGAAAAAAAGAGAATTTGAAGGGAAACGTTAGATGTGAATAAAATATGAAAAGAAAATAATGGATTTGGTATTGAAAAGTTGAGTAAATGTAGTGGTTTCGAAATGATTTCTTTCAATTATTCGAAACTCAGCGTGCGTGGATTGTAATGACAAATCTAAAGAAAATTGTAACATAAAATCGATGAGATGGAATAAAATATGAGACATAGAAAAACAATTTAATATTTCTACCTGCTTTTCTCTTAAGCGAGGTAAAGCTTTTATGCTACATCTTCTTACTCCAAAGTTCAGAGGGTACAGAGATTTTTGTGTTAAAAAAATATAAAGATTTTTATTTTATAACAAAAAATATTTAATGTTAAAGTTTTAAAAATTTTCTTGTTATCATTTTGATGAAAAATATGAAGACTGTTTTCATGTTTTAATTGTATTTATGGCTGTAGAAATTTTCAAAAAGTCCATCTATTATAACTATTTTTTTGCTCAAAATAACTACAAAGTCTTATTACTTGATTAAGAACCTTTCTTCGCTTTAAAAGTATACAGATTGGAAATAACAGTCGAGATGCTTCAAGCGCTCAAAGTTGGCGCACATTTTCAAAACTTGAAACATGGCGACTGTAATTCCACATACCTGCTGAATCTGATGTATACTTTTGAAGCGAATAAACGTTTTTAATCAACTAATATCTTACCACTTTAGTTTCCTTGGGATTATTTATTTAATTACCAAAATTTATGATTAAAGAGTCAGAGTTCTTGATTTATACATCTCTGTTTTAAGATAATAAGTGTTTTTAGTGTTTAAGTTTCAAGATTATTTTAGTCACCATTTTCATTGAAAATAAGCAGACTCATTGTTAGTTTTTTAATGTAACTCAAAGCGATAGATTTTTAAATAAAAAAAAATTTCTTTTATTCTCTTTAAAAATAACATTTATGAAGATAACAGAAACACCGAAAGAGTTCCCCAATCATAGATATTCGTTTAAAGATAGATTCTTATAATAAAAAATTCTTAGTGCTAAGGTTTCAAAATTTTATGAGTCGCCACTTTGATTGAAAATATAAAGAAATTTATGTGTGTGTGTGTGTTTTTACTGTACTCAAATCGGTAGGTTTTAAAAATATTTTTTATTCCCTTTTTTTTTACTTAAAAAAACTTCCAAGCTGTCTGATTAAAGAGTCCTGACCTAAGTTCCTCATTCATAGATCTTTGCTTTAAAATAGCAAATCATTTTTAAGTTTCAAGACAACAACAAAAGGTTTTTATTCCAAAGCGTTTATCTTTCTTAGGTTTCAAGATTGTTTATTTTTAGTTATTATTTCGATTTAAAATGCGAAAACTTATTGTATTATAGTAATCGTACCCTAGGTGGTAATTTAAAATAAAATAAAATAAAAAATAAAAAAAAATTTATTTTAGCTCTGAAAACTCCAAAACAATCAAATTTTTAAAAAGAATAAGTTGACGCAATCAAAAATAATAACTTGCTAGAACAAAATACAATTAAGAAATTTTTTTATCATAAATAGACGAAATCTGTAATAATAAATAAAGAAAATCTTACGACAAATATCATAATAAATCGACGAACATTTACGAGTTATTACGCCTATACTCACCATAGTGGATACTAATTCCACTGATACAAATTGAACACAAAAAGTAAAAAACGCTGAAAATATCGAAAAATTGAAAATCTTTTTCTTCTTTAGAAAAAAACTGCGTGTTTTTAACAGCGTTTTTTAAAGCTCTTTCGCCATGAAAAATTTTAAAAAATAAATTAATTGATTAATTAAATTTTAAAAAAAAAAATAGTTAATGTGCTTTGATGCAAAATTATAATTGTAAACTAGGTATTTGCATACAAGAGTATGACATTTCTAAATGTACAAACCAGACTAAAATTTTATTCGCTACTATTTTCATAAAAAAATATAAACAATTTTTAAAAATATCAAGTGATGCAGTTTAAAAAACACTTCATGGTAACAAAAACCATAAAATATGTATAAAGTGAAAAATTGAAACAGGCTTATTGTTGAGTAATATTAATACCAACAGTAGACAAATTTGCAGTAAGGTCTCAATATCGTCCACATGTCATCAAAAATCATTAAAATAGAAAAAAATTGCAGTCATGTTCTCATACTTTTAATAACACTTCATATTTATATTCTGCTGCCTTTCGGCATTTAAATACTATTTGTTGATTGGGTAATCGCACTTCAAGAAGAAGACCACAAATCCCATGCATGTGACGTCACCTCCATCTGATTGTTTATATGGAGTGTTAAAGTCGAGCTCTCCACATATGTCAGGATGTTAATTAACGTGAAGTTGATTAAATACATCACCGTATCGCACATCGAATTTGTTGAAATATAATTCTTTCTCGTCTTTTAACTAAGATTTATTATTTGTTTACGTATTTTGTTGTAACCAGGATATATTTTTGTTTCGTGTACCTGGAAACTTCGATGCATAATTAGTTTGTTTGTGTTCTACACGGCTTTGTGTCTGTCTTTGTGTTCAGTAAGAAATATATCGTGAAAGAATTGAAATCTTCGTCAAAGAATCTTTGTGTAAGAATATAGAATGTATCATTTGAGACAGAGAGGGCTTGGCTTTCTCGAAATAGAATGAAAAGAATAGTTGTTAGCATAACAAATGTCACGTTTCAACAACCCATCAGGATCGAGATACCTCCACTACGTCACATGCGGGTATCCCATTGCAGCCCTAGTTTATGAAACTGTGTTTTTCGCCGATTCTGTTACAGTGTCTAAAGGCCTGTTTAGACGATCCAATTTCTTGGACAGAGATTGATTGATATTGATGGAAACTTGTTTTGCTTTGAGCTTTGATCGTGTAAACAAACATCCAAGAACTTGGTCCAACTTCTTGGACGATAGTAGAGCATGTTCTACTTTCCATCCAAGTTTTTTCTCCCTTAACCAATCAGCGTCATAGGTTTTGTGACGTCAACAATCAGGTAGCCAATTATGTCATCTTCTTGTCTGTTTTCATATATTTTAGTCCAAATAAATTGATCTGTTGCGGTTTATTTGTGTTATTATGATTTTATTTGAATTTATTTAGTAATTTTAAACTTATGTAAGTATTATTTTAAAATGTTGAATGTGAACAATGCGCATGCGCAAGTTTTTCTTTCAACGAATCAGCGACATTCAAGAACTTGGATAGTGTCAACGAATCATCCAATTTCTTGGACAGAGAAATCCGTCCAATTTCTCGGATTCAAGAAATTGGACCGTGTAAACAGGCCTTAACTTTGACGCTTACTTGCAAGCTCTATATATTCGTTCGCCCATTGCGAGATAGCGAATAGAAATTTCGCGACCTGATGCATACTATCTTGTCGTAAAAAACTATCTGGGTATTAGAATGTACAAATAACTTAAATGTTTTTAAGTTATAGGCCATATTTAAATATCGCCCTACTGGCGATATTTTCCAGCGTAGAATCTTATCAAAATCAGTAAATAATTTTCAAATTTTGCAGATTTTTCATGAGACCAGTATACATTTTAAATATTTAAAAAATTCGATTACGAACGTTTTTCATTTTCACAAAATTGCGGCTTTTCTTCATATTGATGTTTTGTGCCATTTTTGACGCTTATGACAGAGAGTGCTGGACTAAAGATAGTTCTACATTGTTAACAGTCATGAATAACTGTTGCAAACTCACAGCAGTTATGAAGGTATTTAATTACAGAATTATGAGAATGAGAGTCACTCTATGTGACGACAAAGCCATCGAAAAACAGCCTTAACAAGCTGGAGAACAGATGAAGTGCCAACCCCCATTGCAAAAGTCGAAGAAGGAGTCTTAAGATTTCACTGCTTTAATCTGCCATACGAAATGAACAATGAAAGTGCCAGCAATAAGACACGTGGTGGTTATTGCCCATTACGCAATTTTCTGTAATTGTTCATGGTTATGAGAGATTGTGTGTTATTATATAACCAGTTATGTTATTGCTTGTAGAGTTACAAATATTTATAGATTGAGCCATGGTGGCTCAGGGGATATAGCATTCGCCTCCCAATGATGTCACTCCGAATCGCAGTGGTGGCTGGATACGAATTTTGCTCCAGGTTTGTATCCACCACAGTGTTGACGTAAAATATTCTCAGTGGGCGAACTGTAATAGGTTTGCGTGGTTTTCCCTTCCTTGTGAAGAAAATATGGGTTAGTTTCCATGAAAAGTTCTCCACGATGGCTACTTTGTCCCTCTACTTGATCCAGGACCCTCGTCTTCTGGATTGGATCCAAAATTACAAGGCTACGGAGTTGAACATTGAGAGTCGTTAACTCTGAATTGGATCAGCTATTCAATGCCGGTTATTAAATAAAATGCTTGTAGATATTTAGATTCTAAACGTAGAACAACTGGACACTGGTACCAATATAGTAAAGTGTTGATTAACAGCTAAAAAGAAAGAAAAAAAATCGAAAACGCCAAACGCACAAAAAGTCATAAATATCCTTCTTTTTTTTATCCCTCTCCTAAACAATTTCCTCTGTTGGATATTTAGCGTTTTCCACTTTTAGCCCTCAATTAATTCACCAAATCAGGAAATGTTCATGCACATTTCCAACTGCACTACCATTTGATTTATGACTTAAACAGCTTCAACAATCATATAATTTTTGCGATTAATTAATTCTTATAATTAATAAACTATTGTTACATTTAAGTAAACAGAAAATAAAAAGATTTCTCTTTATCAAATTATGCATGATTTCGTCCATATTTCCTACACAATGCAAAAGTAAAATAATTATTTTCCTCCTAATCGAAAAAGGAACTGATGCTGAAAAGGAAATAAATTGATTTCGATTAATCATTGAAATTACGTTCATCTTTCTCTTTCATTTAGTTTTCTCCAAGTGAATTTGTTCTTTTTCTCTATTAATAATATCCAATATTAGAATCCTTCCTCAATCGAGCTTATGGTATTTAATTTATCAATTAATCATAGACTGTTAGGTAAATCCGATTATTGTAGGTAAAATTTCAATCTTTTACTACGTGAAAAATGATCAGAGTTTCCTTCCAAGACATATTTACAAGCTTCGATAAAAAATTGATTTGCAAGTTGATTGTTATATATTGCTTTAATAATCTACACTTATTAACTTTGAAAATAATCCTGTAAAAAATCTATGTTTTATTCATTGCTAATTCTTTCATTTAGGTAAGAATTTGGCGTTTTTTCTACAATAAGTAACCATAAAATCTACCTCGTAAATATATAATCGAATTTTTTAATTAATCGTAGATTATTAAATAGATTAGAATACCTAGTCCTTGTAGAGAATCCCTACACTTGACGGGCAAGGTATGAAAGGATTAATATTTCGTAAATTTTCTAGCCATTCTATAGAATCTCTAAGGAAAAAACTGCAAGGAATGACTGCGCAATGAAAATAATATTTCTCACTGTATTTTTACTTTTCCTAAAAATGTCTGACATTCTATAGAGTGGCAGCCTTTCGTGGATTAACAGTAAGAAACATAATTTTTCTTACTTGTCTTTTCCAAAACTATTAAAAATAGTTCTACTTTTTAAACCTTTTTTTTTTTTTTTTTTTGGATTTACAATGATAGCCGCAAATCCAATATGAATTAGTTGTTGAACGACGGATATAAAATAAAATAAAATATAGGTTCTCAAAACTAATTGAGTGATGCAATCTAGGAAAAATAACATTTTGGTAGTATATTAAATATATTTTTAATTTATAATTTTTTAAGTTTTCATTAAGATATTTTCAAATGTATTTTTTTCTTCAAACATGTTATAAAAACAAATAGCATGAGAAATCTTATTAGATATATTACAAATTTCGCTATACGAGATTTTTCACGATATATCAGTAGAGTGAAATTACGATATATCAGATTTTTTGTTCCGTAACATGTTCCTGTAAAAATAGATTTTACGGTAAAAAGTACCTTAATTTGATCCCGAATTTTTTACTGAGTCGAGAATAAAGTTGCGTCATCCAGTCTAGAAGTAGTCCTGTCTAAGAAAGAAGTAGAATAAGGATTGATAAAATACGTGTTTATTAATTAAAGTGTAAACAGGACGTAATTGAGAGAAGCAAACTTTAATCGTGAATTTTACAATGTTTGACGTCAATTTTTTAAAATAGTAGATTCCTCCCTCACAAATGCATACCTGCCCAATTCTTCAAAAGTTTGATGTCTAATAAATAGGGGTCAGAACAATAGTTTTACATCGTAATACTGTAGTTCTCGCTCTGTCAAAAGCATTTGCGCACTCGCTTGACTCTCTAATACAGAGGTCGCCAAAGTGGTCTATATAGACCCCCAGGGGTCTATTTAACAAAAGCGGGGGTCGATCTGATTCAGGGGGTTGAATGGGGTTCGATCCGAATCGGAAGGGTCGATTGGGGGTCGAAGAAATAACAGTTCTTAATACGCGAATCACACTTACCTAATTGAGTATGTAAAATTTGTGAATTTTTTTATGATTGACTTAGTATCAGTTTCTTTATCGAACATAAATTAATAAACGTATATTTATTCGGGTGAAACAAGTATTTACGTACCAGTGGCACGAACTCTGCACTTCTTGTTTATAAATCGATGTGCCCTTGTCCAAATATCACGTGTTACAAGCATTGACGTTACAAAAGCAAATATCCTACGCAGTTTCAGTTATCTTTGCAAACTGTGTTGAATATTTGCAGTGTCATTATTAAAACTTTTATATCTATACAATTCATCTTCAAAAAATGAGCGACGATTTTAAACTGCGCTATGTTGATTTGGAAAACATTTTAATAATAAGCAAGTTTTGGACAAATATAAATATAATGTGAATGTGAAAATATGTAAAACTTTAAAAAATAGCTCAGTCATTCATGCTAGCATTTCAAAGTACCTATATGGTTGATACCGGTTTCAGTCACGTAAATTCAATCTTAACTAAGTACAGAAATTAAATGTGGAGTTTTGAGGGAATTTAAGATTAAAATTGACCAATTTTGAACCCAATATAGCGAACCTTGCAAAAAAACACCAGGCACACCCATCTCGTTGATTAAGAAGCAATAAATCTGTAGTTACTTTACTTATTTCTTCACAAAACTATTGTTACACAATGTTTTACTATTACTTTAATAAATGTTTAAAATCATAAAATAAATGTACAAACACAGTATCTAATAGAGTTTTATTTTAATTAACAGAAAATTACTTTTATGGGGTTGATGGAGATTTCGAAAAATTATATAGGGGTCGATGATCAAAAAAGTTTGGCGACCCATGCTCTAATAGTTTGATGTCAAATGAATAGATGGCAGCGCAATATTTTTACATTGTCACACTTGAAACGTTACGATTGCTCTTGTTTCCCAGTGGCGCTGTCTATGGCTAAGAATTCGACTTCCGTCTCACCCATGCGTCACACCCATTTATAGGGCTGACTGATTCTTCCATCCATTCATTCATCCGCAGATGTAATTTTGACTTGAACGAGAGAACGATCCATCTCCAATTCAGTACCTCCAGAGGTATAATTTGTTATGGGAACAGGGAGGACTTAGTGATCCGGCAGATTTAACGTGCACCAGTTGCCATTTATTACACGGGAAGTCTTCGGTCGACTTCTATACGAACTCCCACTCTCACGAACGTAAGTCCAGCGCCCTGTCAACCAAGGCTATTCCGGCCCCTATTATTTATCTCTGAAACTTAAATGAAAGTTTTAATTAGTTATTCACACTTTCTGAGGTTGCTTTTCTGTGATCATTTGTTTTAAGCTTTTTGGCAAAAATAGCCCACTCATACAAGCTTAATTTATATAAAATCAGAAATGCGTGCCATTTATTTAAAATTCTCTTTAGAATATTTATAAATCTTTGCTGAAACAATATTGATCATTTCGCTACGATAGTTAATAATAGTTTCTCTGTGTGGCACAGAAAACTTGTAATGCTGCAGAATTTTTAGCATCTATCAAGGGAATGGAATAGATAATAAACTAGATAAACAGTTATCAAGCGTTTCAAAGATTCGATTTTGTAAACTATGTACCAAATCTAGGACCATTGCATAGAGTTAATCAAAATTTGAACATACATATCTTACATAAAAGACTGAAAAGCTGCAAAATATATAAATAACACGCATTAAAGAATGTTTTACTTCTTCCGTTAAACATAAGGGAAATATTTGTTCTACAACTCATGCATAAATCCTTTTATAACTTGGTCGCGAAGATATTCGCATTTGTAAAAGACGACTTCTATATAATAGGAGGATTTTTATCTTGACTGTAGCGATAAAGATTGAAGTACTAGATGTATTAAATTTTATCGAACTGAATAATTTATTTAATATACAGTGTATATTTAACTTTAGGGACACTCAAGCTATTGAGAATGTTTAAATAAGAGATTGAACTTGAATTTTAATACTTACTACGAAGCAAGTAAAGTTTCAGAGAGAAATTAAATATTAGTTCAAATACTTTTTAATATTAAAAAACAGTGTAAAAATATGAGTTTGTTTCAATTTTTTTTTAAAAACACTTTAGAAAAATTATTTATTTGAGTGTGCAAAAAAATTATTAGTATCTAATTGTTGTCGAAACATATGTTTTGACAACATCATGATATCATGATGTTCATGTTCATGATCAACATCATGATATCATGTCCTCAAATAAGCCTGTTTTCGTTAATATGATAAATCTCTGAAACCATAAAGTTTGATTTGCATTGCTTATTTTCAACTACGGGTTATAGTTTAGTGAATGCCGAATTCTGATAAATGTTCTTCCAAATGAAATGTATTTTAAAGCAAAGTGTGAACATTTTTGAGTTAAAAAGCTCATTTTTCGCTCACCCAATCAAATGTATTTTGAAACAACTTAATAGTAAGGTTTTCATAATCACACTATTGTGAATGTGAACTTTTATTAAAAGTCATTGCTTTCCTATCAAATCAAATGTCATTTAAAGCAAGGTTTTCGTAATGTCATTATTATAAATGTGTGTATTTCAAGCTTAAAAATCATTCAAATGAAGTATTTTTTGAAGCAGGGTTTTTGAGAATCCTTTTATTGAAAATGTTTACCTTTCAGGTGTACTTTTCACAACACCAAATCAATTGTATTATTAAGCCTATTTTTCATAACCCCTAACATTGTGTGTGTGAATACTTCATGCTGGAGAGTCAATTTTTCACCCATCAAATTAAGTTTATTTTGAAAGAATTTCAGAGCAAGGTTCAAAGCAAAGCAGAAAAAAAGTATATTCACGTCTCATACCTACGATTAGCTTGTCACGGAGATTCGAAATTTTCAACTGGTGACACTTGCTTTTTCATCGAAACGTAATCCTTGCTGCAAAAAAATTTTTTTAAATAAAAATGAAGCTGGTAACGTGTTTACATTTGCAAAAAAGCTGCTCTAAGCAGAGATGAAAAAAGAGCAATTTATAAACTTTGACATAGTGGTCACGCTCTTATGACAGCGGCAAGAAAGATAAATGCTCTATGGCTTGTATTCTGCAAAAACAGCATACATGTCATTGGGCATTGAAAATGTTCAGCATCACCGCTGTTCGAACTAAATAATATTCTGTAATCGTAAGCGTGAGGGCGGATCAAACCTCATTCAAAATTTTATTTCGTTCTCTCGAATTGTATTACAGCTTGAGAGTCGTGTGAAAGCAAAGTTATTTCGTAATCACCCTAAATTTCTTTCTTTACTCATGATGCCTTTTTAATGATTGACCTTACATTTTGTAACATACATTAAAGAAAGAGGGAAAAAAACAGTATCGCAACTGTTTGGATATTACCAAGTAAATCTACACTACAATGAAGATGATCCGAAATAAAATAAAAAATAAATTAATAAAAAAAAAGATAACACCCTTATCTTCAGAAATATTCAAAGAATTTCTGCACAACTGGAAAAAAAATTACAAAAAATAATGGGTAAAAGTAACGTAAAGTGTGGAATTTCTATTCAAATTACAAAATTTTATCACCTTTGTGGAAACGATTTCTCCACCAGTTCGCAATCTCATCTCTTTTACATTCCATGCGTCTCGACTTGACTTCTTTTTTATTATTATCTCAGTCACATAACCTTTAGGGTGTGACATACCATAGTTCATCTACTCGTTTTATGAATTCATTAATTCCGAACATGTAAAATCGCCGTAGGGGGTTCGGAAAAAAAAAGAACATTTCAAAGTTCTTATTCGAAACGAAAGAAGAGTGGGGTGAGGAAGGAGGTAGGCTTAAACACATACTGTAATCGTTCTGTTGATTATATTGCGGCTATTGCAAAGCGAAAAGGCATCTTGAAGATAATCGCGAAAGGGCTTATTTGTGGACTTTGGAAAGTCGTAATTTTCGTCTCAGGTGTGTTTTTTTCTGAGTGAGGGTCGTCCATTTCGTTGTTTGTCTGTTTCGGTGATTGGCAAGAGTCATCGGCGACTGGGATATGATGTCGCTGCACTTTTCAGGACATCTCATTGAACATGGTCATCAGTAAGTGTCAACGCCATTTTGTCTCATACTAGTTTTACTCGTTCCATCTGGAAATCACTTTTCAACAAAGCTAAGTGATCAATGATATTTTATATTCACGGGATCTAAAAAACCTGCAGAAGTTCGAGAAAATTTTTAGATTTAAAAAAAAAGCCAGGAAAATTTCTAACTTTTGAAAAAAAAAATCACGAAGAAGTTTAATTTTTAAGTCTAGATATCCTAATATTTTTTTATTAAAAGGATCATGAAATCCTGGAGAAGTCAAGTTAATTTTCCAGGTCTTAGGAACAATCAAAGAAATTTTTAATTTTTGAAAAAAAGTCACCAAAATATTCAATTTCCAAATCTAGTTACCCTAATATTTTATATTCCATATTACCATATATTTATCTAGAACACCTGGAGCAGTCAGGGACATTTTTCAGAGCCTAGAAAAAGTCTGGAAAATTTATAATGTTTAAAAAAAAAATCACAAAATTTTTTTAATTTCTAAGTCCAGATACCCTGATATTCTTTTATTAATGGTATCTAGAAAACTTGAAAGAGTGAGTGAAAAATTTCAGACCGCAGAAAAGTTAAGGAAATTTTTAATTTCTGAAAAATGTCACGAAAATGTTTTATTTTTAAGTCAAAGAATTTTATATTCCCTGGGGAAAATAGAACTTTTTTTTAACCAAGTTTTAAATCTATATTCAGCATAATATGAAGAAAACATATATTTCAGTCACCTTTGCAATTATTTTACTCTAATCCTTCCTTGTAATCAGAGAAATTTTTTTCTAATTTGCTTAATTGGTATATAATTAAAAAAAAAACAAATTAAGTCTAATTTGTTTCCCCAATTTGTACCTATTTAGTAAAAAAAATATTGATGTATTATGTTTCAGTAAATATAGATAATAAAACTAAGAGTGTAGTTAATAGAGCACTATTTAAATGCGTGTAAAAATAGCATAAAACCGTCAACTGCTGAACTTTAATATTTATTGTATATTCTCTTTTAATTTTTTCTATGAGGAATATGTTAAACCTACGTAGATTTTTAAAAAATAATTAAATCTTAGATTTTTATTTTTTTTTTAAGGAAAAGAGCCAGAAAACGTCTAATATTGTTAAGTATATGTTCTTAAAATTAAGTTTAAATTTGTATGGTTGATATTTTACACCATTTAACATTTTACTAACTAATAAATGTAAGGTGATAATAACTGATTCTGGAAACATCAGAGAAATTTCGCCCAGAATTTCCCCAGATACCCTGTATAGTTCAAGAGAATATTGGATTTTCAACTTATAATTGTTTTAATTTGTGGAAGAAATCGTTTATCACATTTTGAGATGAAATTTCTCTGCTGAAAAATAATAAGCATCAAAATGTTTCGAAACACATAATTAAGAAATATATCGATTTTAAGATGAAATTTATGCAATGGGAATTCAGACAAATTCAAGATAAAGATTGACTAATAATAACCTTAGTAATACTCATAATAGTTATATAATAATAGTAATAGTAATGTAATATAATATTAGTAAAATAATCTTAGCGAAAAGTAATTTTACAAAGTAATATATTCTGTTCTGTAATGTCCTAGAAACTTAATCTGGGATTAACTTCTATATATTAACTTCTTAAGTACTTTTTAATCTCACTATTTAATTTCAATATAATAAAAAGAGTGCATGCTGTTGTTGCGACTCTTAAAATCTTTTAAAGTATCAAGTTATTTAGTAAATTAAATTTTATAATTCCAAAACTACCCAAACATAAAACTATAGAAAAATTTATACCATAAATATTATTAAAGCAAAGTACTTTAATTCGCTTGTTTATAAAACCTGCAATAAAATAAGTTATATTCTTAACGTTATTCTGGTTTTTTATCAAGCATATCCTCACATAATAATTTTAAAGCAGTATAACATTGCTTCATTTTCTCCAGACCCATTATTATATTTTATTTTATAACCGTCGTTGAACAGCCGACCCAATATTTTGGGTTTCCGACAACTCATGTTCAACTCCGTAGCCTTGTAATTTTGAACCCAACCCAAAAGACAAGGGAACTCTTGGATAAAGTGTTGGGGAAAATTTGCCTGCGTGGAAGACATTTTTGATGGAACCAATCCGCATTTGCGTTAGATAAGGAAGAAAACTACGAAAATCTCCCATGGTTAGCCTGACGGCAGGGGGACTTTAACCCATAATCCGTCTATCACTGAGGATATTTTACGTCAGAATTGTGGTGGTTGCAAGCCGGATGAGGAATTCGTATCCACCTGTCCTTGCTGGGATTCGAACCCAGTTCACCTCATTGGAAGGCGAACGCTCTATCACGGCTTCCCCGTTTTTATATCAATGAAATTTTATGAATTTATAATAACATTAAGTTATTCTCTGGCAAGTTTCAATAAGATTACGTATTTCGCTTGTTTATTTCCGAACAAAAAGTAAAATGAAATCTCTCAATAATAACTGTAATTTTATTCCTAAAAAATTTTATTTTAATTATTAAGTATCAATTCATAAATTATATATTTGATGAATAATTATATAAATTAAATTTTGAAATATAATTACACATCAATATTAAAAAATTTTCTGTAATGGTAAATACTGGCAAATTTTAATGTTGATGATTAATGTGTGATCAAATATATAGTACCATGTATTCAATTTATAAATTCAATTACCGCAACAAAATTACTTCGTTCATTCTTTTTTTCACATTTCAACTATAATGAAATTTCGCATTGACTTTTTTTTTTCCTTCCAAAAATGCTGCGTGTTTTATAAGACAAACAATTTTTCGCATTTTTCGAACTACAGAGAAAACGGAGAGAAATAATATAAAAACTTCTTTTTATTGTTTAAGAGAAAATGTTAGCGTTAATTGAGTTTACTAAAAATAGTTTCTTCTTACGAAATTTATATTTCTCGCACACATTAATATTTTTTTTTTCTTATTTGCGTGTCTAAAAGTGAGAAATCGTTGTAAAATATTTACCTTTATTTCTAAAAAGCAGCAATCGTTAACGAAAACACTAAATACCATTATTTTCTACCGGTTTTTGTATTTTATTTCTATCTTAGTGAATATCGAATTACAAGAAAAAAAGTGAAAATATCAAAAAATCGGGAACTATTTACTTGTAATGAAATACTAAAACAAAGCTTTTTGGATTGAATTTTACCTATTTCTTTATTTTATTCAGGAAATTCGAAGAAATCTTTTTTTTAACAGGATTTTTATATCAGTAAAGGAAAACTTTTTCACTATTCGAGAATTTTCTAGAAAATGTTACAATAAATTATGCCCTTTTTACAATTACTTTTGTTTAAAAAAAAACTTTATAAACATTATTTTAATTGAATATGTATTTTGCCGAATATCGGTACTTAAGACATTTGGAATTAAATTAAAATTAAAATTTAGAAATAATAATTCCGAGCTAATGAATTACAAAATACGTATCTCTTATAAAAAAAGGTCTAGGATTCTAATCTGTATCCAATTACAATTTTTTTTCTATTTTACTTCATTTATGCCTTTGCAAATGGAATTACACGATTTTCCCTCTCCTCACATTTTCCTCCTCTCCGATACCATGGTTTCGGTGAATCTTACTTTTTAAGACGCCAGTATATTCCAAATTCTCACAGAACATTCTACAGTGTGTAAAAAATCAAGATTGACTTAAACGAAGAGGGGGGAATGTGGAGATTGGAAAAATCGCTTCACATTGAGAGGCCTACTATATTTAAAAACAGTATAGCTATATAGAAAGGAAAAATGTTAAGCGTAGTTTTGCTTCCAATGAAAACATGCTAGATCTTCCTTAATAACAACTAATACGTATATTTTTAAATCTCTTTATACTATGTCTTTGTTTACCTGAAAATTGCCAGGAAAAAAAAAACTACCTATCATCGCTTTTTGCAACATGTTATAAAAATTTCGATACAATATATGAGAAATAACTGGAAAAGCAGAATTATTAGTTGTGTTTTTTTTAAATCGAATAAAAGGCACAAAAAAATCACTCTGAATGAAAATTTGGATTTTAGGAGCATTTTAAGTGCAAAAAAAATATTTTAAAAAAAATTGAAAAAATTTTTCTTTTAATTTTTTTAATATATTTTGGATTTTTTTTTAAAGTTTTTCAGTGACTATTTTTTTATTTTTAATTCGATTTTTAAAAAAATGTGAACTGTACAGGAGAGAATGTTTGAAAGTATTAAAATTTGAAAGTATTAAAATTTGCAATTATTTCTTGTTTAGTTTTTATTTATTTATCATTATTCACTGTAGAACTCTTGTGAAAATATTTTCTTATGAAATTGCCATATCATGTATGCCATTGAAATATTTTTCTTAAGCGTTCATCAACTCCCCAATCTAAATTGTTATAATATAAGGCGTACATGTTTGGAAATTGTTTTTTAAATATTACTCACTGCGTATAAAATTAAAATTAACCTAAATCATGTTTTATAAGTAGAATATCCCCTTATTTAACTTATGTACGGAAAACAAAGGAAAAATTTTTTTATCTGTTGCTTGTATTATAGTTACAAACAACAGATAAAAAAAAATTCTGCAAATCAATATATGGTAATTGTATCGACATAACTTCATTAATATATTGTTATTAAGTCAAATTTTCTTAGAAACGCAATAAAAAAGCATGACTGAAACATTATTTAAATTACAAAAATATTTTTGTATCCAGATACATTTTCAAACTTAACCTTCCTATTGTTTGTTATCTCAAATGTGGCATTTGTTTCAAATTTTTATAAAAGTAGTATTTTAATTTATTTTTCTATTAACGTTATTTTTAACAGATATATATATTATATATAAATTTAAGAAATAATTAAGGTTTATTTTATAGGTTAAAGAGGAATAATAAGCGCTACTGAACAAAATTTATTGGCTCTTCGCAATTTGGTAAATTGTCCGTACCCAATCGCAGACATATCATTTTCTTTTAAAAAATATAAATGAAAAGTAACTTTTTATTTTTACAAAGTTAAAAGGCAAAGTTGCACGCTATAACACCGATCAATAACCAGTAAAGTATATCCATGCAATATGTTTTATGAAAACACATTCAATCCTCGAATTAAAAGTGTCAAATATGTATACTTTGTAGAAAAACTGCGTCGTTTCTTTTCATCAGCTTTTTTTCAAACATTGCATGTTAAATTCGTGACTGATCTGAATTAGACAAAAAAAGAGGGAAAAAAGAAAGAAAAATGTTTTTGTGAGTCCGATAATATTGCTCACTGAAATCTAAGCAAAAATTTCACATCCAGTCGTTAGAAAACTCATTTTCTTTACACACGTTGCTCAACAGATACTGCAAAAATTTAGGGCGTTGGTCGGATAAATCCTCAGTGTTCACAACCTTGTCAATTCAGATTTTAATATATTCTGTTCTCAGCAAAATGATTTGAGTGGCAAAAAATAAATAAATAAAATTTTTAAAAAAATAGGGAAGAAATCAAACTTGTGTGACTTTCCTTGAAGAAATACAAAAATTTACGAAACATTGAGTTACATTGAAAAAAATTGTAGAAAATGCACTATTATGTATAAATGCATATTTTATAAAATATGTTATTTCAAATGGATCACGAACTTTAGCAGTCGTCTGATATTTTCAAACTAATTAAGATGTATATACGACATGTAATTATTTTACAAAATCAGAATGCAGTGTTTTGATTCTATTTTAACATCTGAGGACAAAAGCCTTTGAAATTCTCCACTCAAAATTCTTGACTTCCCGAATTTCGGAATTCCTCTCTAAATAAAATCGTCTGCACATTTCGTCACAGCCATTTATCCGACGTCAGGTGATTTAGTTGACAAGATGACTCTACACTAATGTCGGCATAAATCTTTATTATCTGCCCTTCGTAAATAAAAATCTTTCATGCGCCAACAACAAACATAAACACGTAGATCGACTCTTTTTTCCCATCATTTCCTAGAGTTATTCAGTCAAATAAAAAGAATCATTCGCAAATTAAGCGTTTTTATGTGAAGAATAATACAATAAAAAACATACTTTTCTGTAAAAATCGGATAAAATCGAAAGTTTTTTACGAATACTTAGTATTTATTTATTTTATTTATTTATTAATGTTAATGAATTTAGTTTGTTTCCATATTTAAAGTTTAAAAAAAAAACGAATTAAATTGTTTGAAAGCATTTTTAACCTACTTGTAAATGTATTGTTTATAACTAGCTGAATACTCGTTCTTCGTACGGGCTAAAAACAGAAAGTAAATAATCAATCAATCAATAGTGAACAACGTAACTAATGATACTCAAACGTAAAAGACATATATCAAGACAATAAATGAAGCTTAAATATTACAAATTTATTTCACGTAATATTTTTTGCCCTCCCTAGTGGCTTTACATTATTAGATTAAGCTAAGTACGTTTTTAGTAGTTTATCCCTTCAAAATAAGGATTAACTGTATTCTCATTTTAGAAGATGCTGTTGCTCGAGGCCAACTAACTCATGATAGTCAAAATTTACCACAATCAGGGAATTTTCTCTAGTTCTTATCCATTTCACAGGGGTTGCAAGGGGAAGCAACAGTATCTATATTAAAATTGTACAATATTGGTTCAATTTTAACCAGTTTCCACTATACTAATATAATACTTTGTACCCATATTAGTATTTTCATTATTAAAACTTGATCAATTACAATAATACACAGTAGGGCTTATTAATAAAATTAATTAAGCATCATTGGCGTCAGTAATGCTAAAGCGTTTTTTTTTTACGTTGCTCCAAAACTAATTAATACCATTTCTCCAAAAATTTTGCTTTTTAGTACATAGCTTATATTTTCTTTTGATTAGTACCTGTTACCGAAATTAATTACGGATCATTGAATACGGGGATTCATTATACTTCTCTTAGACGAATCAGTACCATTTTTTTATTAATGTTGCTTTTTAGTACAAAACAAATTTTTTTATTTCAATTTGTAACTGTTACCAAAATTAATTAAGCATTATTGCCTTCAATAATACTATGGCGATTTTTTTCTTTTCTTCTAAACGTATTAGTACCATTTCTTCATAAATTTTGCTTTTTAGTACATAAATTATTTTTTTTTATTTTAATTAGTACTAATTGCCAAAATTAATTAAGCATCATTTTATTTTATAATCTTCGTTGAGCAGCCGATCCAATTTTGAGTTTACGAAATTAAAAGTAGTATGGGAATTTCTTTTGTTTCTCTTGACGAATTAGTACCATTTCTCCATTAGTTTTGCTTTTTAGTAAATAGCTTATTTTTTATTTTAATAAGTACCTATTATCAAAATTAATTAAGCATCATCAGCATCCATAATAGTATCGCTACTTTATGTTTCTCTTAAATAAATTAGTACTATCTCTCTATTGATTATATTTTTAGTAGTAAATAACTTTCTTTTTTATTTCAAAAGTAGCTATTACGAAAATTAATTAAGCATCATTAGCGTTAATAATAATAGTATGGTGATTTTTTACGTTTCTCTTAAACGAATTGCTACTATTTCTCCATCAATTTTACTTTCTAACACATACCTTATTCTTTTATTTCATTTACAGTTCATTTTAAATTATTTATTTTTCAGGAAACGCGTTTTAAACGCATAACTATAAACAAAATAAACGTGTGGTTTCAGGTAACTTTAAGAATGCTAATTTGGTGTCGTAACCCACCTATACTTCCAAGTTTACTCGACATAAAAAGTAAAACATAATTTAGTTTTAAGGAACGAGCAATAAAAAACATAATTTAAATTTAAAGATCGTGCAATAAACTCTTTTTTTTAATTTTTATTAAGGATAGCTATAAACTGGCAGACATCACTGATGTTATCCTATAAAATATTTGACTAAACAGAATCATTTCTAGCTTAATTTAAATCAATGGCTTGTTGACATAGAAATAATGGCAATCAATGAAATAATTCCATTTTTCAAACGCCTCCCCCGAACTATGTAACTAAAATTTTTGAGCGTTTATTAGAGTCGAAGGCTAAAATTGTCCCTTTAATGCACTGTCCCAATTTCAGAACGCTAACATTGCAAATGGTTCTGGTATTATGAAAGAGACACATACAAACTCTTCATTTCATTATTATAAGTCAATTTATTTGCAATTAAAATGAAAAAAAAGTAGAAACCAAATAACGTAGCTACCCATATGCAATCAGGTATCTAAGCTATTAAAAATTTAGTAATTAAATATTGCCTATTTATTTAGTTTTCAATACTTTCAAGGAGGGAAAAAAAATTTTACAATGATTTTTAATATATAATCAAATTTTATTCTTAAAGCAAAACAAAAAAGAATCTAACAAAGAGGAATCTTTTTTTTTTCCTTCCTTTTTTGAGAATTACAGCCTTTTTTCTATAATGAAATTAAAAACTAAAAGAGAAAATTGGTCCTCGTGTTATCTTGTTTGACACGTTTAATTTAATTACAAATGTAAAGATTTTTTTTCGGCACTGATACTCGGCTAATTATTTCAAGAATTAAATTCTTTACACACCATAATTTAAAAAATTAATTCTTCAGAAATTACTGTTATTTTTTTATTTTTTTTATTTTTTGCGTATCTTTAGAGATAATTTAGCATTCTAACTAAAAGATGGGCTTTTATCTAACTAAATTATTAAATTCAAATTGTTCAAAATATTTACCAACATAGCAAAGCAACATTAAAAAGTATTAAGTAACAGACAAAGTAATACCATTAAAAAGCATTAAGTAATAAAACTGACAATTAAAATAAATGAAGGTAATGAAAATGAAAACAGGTTTCTAACTCTCGTGAGCAGAAATTTGTGGATGCAGTGCTAACTTTTCCCTTTAATATGACTCGCGAAGAGAATAATTATCTCAGCTTCCGTTCTGAAATGGATCGTTTGCAGCAACTCGAGAAATAAGGTTTCCGGAAAAGTGTATTTTAAGCCTCTATAGTCACAAAGTTCTTTACCTCAACCTCTTGCGATTGTAGAAAAGACTTTTTCGTCAGGCTTTAAATAAACTGGGAAAATAATTAATTTTATTTTTTAAGAAAAATTATTTTTTGATCAAATTATTTTTCTCTATCTCTTGCTTTTTTAATCTTAGCTTTACTAGCAAAATATTGTAGTATGCCTTATAATTTACAACCTAAAAGCTATCTTGGCAAATCTTATTGGTTTCTGAAATACAAGTATAAAACTTAAACTGATAAAACAATTACGAATCTAAAAAAGCGCCATTTTTATATTCAGAAATGTAATTAAAATGCCGTTCGATGTTGAATTTATTGAAACTCAATTCTCATTTCTTTAAATCGTATCCATCTTACAATTAGAGTAAAAAATTTTACAATTTGCTTTCTGTTGTTGTGGAGTAGTTTTTTGATATCTGTTTTACAAAAAATTTCGAGTCTGATAAAATTCCTGCTTTGGTCAAAAACAAAATAATTAATTTCAAAACGATTATGAAAACCTTCCGTTTATAGTAGCATTTGCTCAAGTTTTTTTTTCTTACTTTATCACAAAATTTTCTCTATTTGAAATCTATTAAAAACAAAAAATTTAAATTTGAAAATTAGAAAATTATTCTAAAAACCCGTCAATTATATAATCATCCCAAATGAGCCATTCTAAAGAATATTTGATTGTTATATAAATGGCGAATTTAATTTATTAAGATTGTTGTGGTGTCGTTTAATTTAAATGCATAAAAAACACTCCACATTAAAATTTTGTTAAAGATACATTTCAAATTTCTTTTTTAAAATTTTCGCAGTTTGAAATAATTTGTTTCTCTGCAGCCCAAAAAGTGTTTGTTTTTATTTTAGTTGATTTTAAAGAAAATTTTAAATTACAAAACGGTTCCGAAAGCCCACAATTTAGAATCGTTCGCTTTTTTTCACTCAAAAGTATTATTCTTTTTTTCACATAAAAGTGTTATTATTATTTTTTTTCGCTATTATTTACTTGTAAGTAATATTTTTGATTAAAATAGGTCCTTAAAAATATTTTTTCTTACATAATTATATTCTACTATTTTACATAACCATACCATTTTACATAATTATATTCTACTACTAGAGGAACTATTCTTAGGTTAGGAAGTATTCTTATGTCGTCGACTACTACAACAAAGAAAAAAGAAAGAGGGAGGGAGAGAGAAATACAACAAAAAAGAACGAAAGAGTGGCATCCTTATCTCACATTCACAGTAGCATTGTTGGATAGAATGCCGTATCTTAATCAGATATGTTATTTCGTTTCGATTTGTGTTCCAACCATATCATTTGGCGGGTTTATTTCTCAATTATGCATTGTATTGAGAAAAAGGCATTAAAAAGATCAGATGTGTTAACAATAGCCATTAGAATTAGCAATCTAAATTCTACACCGGCAATCAATTTACTATTTAAATAAATAGTCTTCTTTACAAATGCGATTTTAGAAAAATACCATTGCTTGTAACGTAAGCTAAAATAACATGCTAACAAAATATAAAAGTTTTCAAATATAAATTTTGCAAATTCATATTATTGGGAAGAGAGGAAGACCATAATGGTCAACTCCCAAAGTAACATATATTAGATTTTCAAGTTTTTAAAAAAAAAATTAAAAAAAAGAACTATGCGTTTTAATTGCAGTTGAAAGTATAACTATCATGATGATTTTTTTATTTTCTATATATAACCATCGTTGAACAGCCGACTCAATTATGGGTTTACGGTTACTAATGTTCAACTCCGTAGTCTTGTAATTTTGAACCAATCTAGAAGACAAGGAAACTCCTGGGTCATTACCCCCAGAAGTATGATTTGTTATGGGTACATGGAGGACTTAATGACTCGACAGATTTAACGTGCATCAGTTACCCTTTACTACACGGGAGTCTTAAGCCGGCGGGGTTCGAACTCACGACCTCTTGGACATGGACCCAGTGCCCTACCAACCAGACTATCGCGGCCACGATGATTGTGTGTATATATATATTTTAATATAAATTCAATGTAAAAATATTTAATCAGCAGATTTTAAATGTGTTTCTTTTATCCAAAATGTGGGCTGTCTCACTGCTTACTACTCCCACCCTCTTGTCACAAACTGTCACTATTTCATTAACTCACTCCCTCCCCTTCATGCATAACGTCATTTGTGGACGGCCCCTTGCGCTAAAAAGACAAAATTTCCCTGATATATTGTAAAAGTTTCAGGCTTCTCGTGACCTTTTTGCAACATTCTATTTTACTTCTGAACACATACATCTCGGCTATTAACCTTTTAAATTTTTTTTTTTTTTTTTTTTTTTACAATAGGAAGAATTTAGATTAAGCATATATTGCCTTTTTAATGGAAATATCTCACAAATGAAAACACCGCAAACCGCAAGTTGGGTTTTGTGGTTAACTAGCACAAAAGAATTAGAATAATTCGAAAAATAAATAAAATAAAGCAAAAGTTTTTCTTACACCACTTATTCTTATATTTTATTACATTAAAGATCTTTGTACTTTACCGAAAATTTATCTTTTTGCGTTGAAATTTATATCCATTTTGAAATCGGCATCCAATAAATTGGACAACATTTAGTACAATTTTATCACTTAAAAAGTATTTTTAGTATATTTTCTGTTTGTATACCTGTGCAAAATGATTTGCTATGTAAAAATTAAATTGAATTTATCCTCGTTGGTCGGAGTTTTTAATTACAATGAAAAATTATGAGGAAGATAAAATTCTCGATTCAAGTAACTTTTGGACAGATTTATTGCATTCTTATTATTGAGGTCTAGTAGATTTTGTTTCATAACTAAAATGGGAAGAAACACTCAGTAAATATGTCTTACAATATTAAAAAAAGTGCTAGAAATCAAAAATCATTTTTATGTAAATTTTTAAAATAACTAAAAGAAAGTTACATTTAATTTGTTGATTATTTTTATTATTTTTATTTTGAGAAAAAAAATGTGTTTGATAGCGTTTATGAGTTTACTTTTCTCTAAGCTACGCATTCCTAAATAAAAGTCGCATTTTTTGCCATAGCTTAAAGCTTGGAACTCATGAGGTTAAACCATGGCTTTAAATGTTTAGTTTTCTTGGATGATTTTCCGCTTTTATTTTATTAATTTATTTTCCTTACGTTTTTATTCGTTGATTATTTTTTATTCATTAATCGATAAAAACGTCTTCTAATCAATTTTCTTCTTTAAATCAATTTTCATCCATTTTGGATAAATGCTTACATTGTTGTTGTGTTGTTATAAATGCTGTAATATACTTTGAAGAAAATGTACTCAAAATTGACATTTTGGATAAAATGCTTAACACTTTATAAAATAATCAAATTATGTGAATCAAATTTCGAATAAAAAAAATATACGAACGAGTACTGCCTGCATTATTTTTATTAATCAGTCACTCACAGGTTTTTAATATCATTTTTATAGTTTAATCAATCTTGCCTTGCAATCTTAAAGCATTTTTCGTTCACTTTGCATTAATTCACATTCATATCTTTTCATAGTCAACTATATACTAATTAAAAGACAAATCCTGGATAATTTTTTATCGTTAAATATAATAAGTTCAACCTATGTGTATCCGCACGGTTGTAGCGCCATCTAGAAAAACATGTAACGAGAGAACGAGTGTGTTAATTGTGAAGCAGAGAGTACAATAAAAATGTGAGAAAAAATACAGTCCGTTTGTGGTAATATAATTTGTGAAGTATTTAAAATATAGAGCTAGCGAGGGTCAAAACACTATGAACAAAAGAAACGCATACGGGTTTAGTGTAAACGTTTACTTTTAAACGATTTAAGCACTAAAAATGGGAAGCATATTTATTGTTTTAGCTACATTTTTTTAAAAATCTTTATTTTAATATTAGCCCTACAGAAATCTTAAATCCCGTATTTTCTTGGGAGCCTTTCAGAAATTGAGAGCACACTTTTTTTCAATATTTTTGACTCCCTCCACCCTTTTGTCACAAATTGTCCCACTTCATTATGACCCCTACACTCTATTCACATGTCTCGCTGTATTATATAAAAATACATTAAAAAATCAGATATAAATACTAATTGTAAATCATCCTTCAAAATTTGTTTCTAATATTTAATAAATAAGTTGACTCAAATGCATATGTTGACTATGTTTTTATGACAGTAAGCTTAACACCATTGATGAATAAATGTGTATTTATTTATTATTATTTTGGTGGCCCCTTATCTATTATTTTGGAGAAAAATAGGAAAATATATTTAAAAAAACTAATAACATAAAAATATTTTTATTTGTTTTCATTTTAACCGAAATATGTGACTTCTTATCCTCTCCTTTACTCTCGGCGCAAACTTCTCCATCATTTGAGGACGATCCCTTATCTATTAAATGGTAATTAAGGATGAAAACATTTTATTAACCATACATTATATTTAACTATATTTCATGAAGTCCAAAAAATAAACTGCAAAGTAAGGATCAATAATTTTTAATAATAAATCAAAAATCACGAATTGTTAAGAATCCTTCCTTTCCCAAACCCACCATGATTTTTACCCTGCTGGGGTCTTGATTCTACATTATTTTTTTTAAATATTCAAAGAATAGTTAAAGTAAGACTAAAGATGTAAGAAATGTAAAATCAATGTTGTGAAGCTCTGTGAGTATACGAAATCTCCTTTTAATGGGAAAGTAATTGTCTTGTCAAAATGGCGAAAACGATTTGTCAACTGAGCTAACTTCACTGCCTAATAGCTGTCGCTCGCCAAACATGTAAATTTCGCTCTCATGGCATGACAAGAATAATAGCTTTTTAATATATATATATATATATATATATATATGCTTTGGGATTTTCTTTTTCCTATTTATGGGAGAAAATGTTTCAAAAATCTAAGTAAAGAAAAGATGTTTTTACTTTAAAAATTTCTTCGTTACAGTTTATAAGTTAGATTGTATCAATTGCGTAGTATACAAATATGATAATTAACAGTGGTCGGTCTACACTTTTAGAGAAATTTCCTGTTTTTGAGAATTTTGAAATAATCTGCTCTTTGTGAGTCTAAAATTAGCTGTAAGTAAAGTTCTTTCAAACAGGGTCCTGCTTTTTCGAATAGGTAGAAATAAGGTCCTGCTTTTGTGATTTGTAACGTCAACAGCAGTAAATTCTGGATTTTATTAATAAAAAATTTATTTATATGCAATACACTTTTCTATTTAAATAAAATTTAACCCATGATAAATTTTTTAAGAGAATTTTATGACATTAGCATGTTTTTAACTATTTATTTATGAAGAGAAAAAAAAAACAGTCGGTGTTGCGCACTTTACATTTTTTAAACAATCCTGTATGTCACGTATGAGTAAATGGAAATATTTCATAAAAACGTGATAAAATACTTGATTACTTAAATTATTTTAAGAATAAATAAGTACGTTTAGATTAAGTACTTTTATTTATTATTTATTGTGAAAATAATCGTGCTATTTCGTGCGCGTGCTTTAATACACTAAACTGCTTTTTTCTAAATTCTTTCACACACTAATACATATAATTCATTTATTGCTGCTATTTGTTAAGAACATTATCAAAAAACTGTCCTATTTAAACGTTCTATTCTTTATCGTTATTTGTAAACATCAAAGACATTTTCTTTTGTTACTTTAGCTTGGTTAAAACACCATAGATGCTTAAAATTGGCCTCTTTGGTTGAAAAAGCTTATTAAATTATATCGAAAACTTTTGCAATAATTTATGGTAATTCGTGTTTTTTGCTCACAGAATAAAAGTTACAAGAACGGAATAAACACGTTTATGAACTTTTCAAGAGGCACGCAGTGGATTTGTGGAACTGCGCAAAAATTCAGTAGTCGAGGGTCCCTAGATATTTTTTCAGTTCATAAAATTTTTGGATATTTGAATTGACTAAAGTAGCTTCATTCCTTAAGCAACTTATAAGCAAAAATTTTCGTTTTAAACATTTTGAATAAGTTTAATATAAACTATAAAAATTTTACTAACAGCATACAGCATGTTTGAATCAAATAATTAAATTTAATGCACTTTGAAAATAACGATGTGATAATGTAAGTCATACTAAAGTGCTAACGATTGATTGATTAACTGACAAATTCTTATCATGTTTGAGTGTTGACACTGATTTTGAGAAAAGATGTAGAAGTTATTTTGCTCTATAAAAATTATATCTGTTACTAAACACGTTAGCATAACTTAATCTTGAATTATATAAACAATTGACCGACTTCTTGGGAAAGAGAAACTAATTTAACGTCGCTACAATGACTGAGAGTTAAGAACTAAGAGTGTTTTTGTTTTTAGTTATTTTCAATAATCGATGTTTAATGGTCCCTTCAGATTTTATATTAAAACATCCAACACCATATATTTTAATTTTAGATGACTCAAACAGTTCTCTTTATTACAATTAAATTTATCAAAAAAATTATTTTCTGAAATAGATTTTTCAAAACAAATTTGTTTTTTTTATGAATAGAATTCAAATTCATCTACAAAAACTCTTATATTAGAAAGGTTTTAGATAAATCTGGGAATTGGTGTGGTCATCGGGCTAATCCACCCTGTTTACCTTTTACTTTCGGGGGACCATATGAAAGAATATAATAATTTTGGGACCTTGTGTTTTTTAAACTAATCAAATTTGAACACCAAAAATTCTCTTTTAAAAAAATCAAGCATTATAAAATTTAAAACGCAGGATTTCAATTTTTGTGATATTTTGAAACTTTAAAATTTTAAATCACGCTATATTTTCTGAATTTTCTCACCTAATTAAAAAGAAAAATAATGATAATAATCTTTGATTATAAAGTTATAATACAATAATACTAATTTTATTAAAATTTCAAAAAATTAATAATTATTTTAGGAGCTAAATAAATTTGTCAAGAAGTATATTGTGCTTAAAGATTGAGTACGTTTAATCAAGATTCTATTTCATTGTAAATGAGAAGCTATGTTTCTGATCTAAAAAAATTCTTAGCATTAAATAAAATTTTCCTTCATGTGGAGTAAAAAGTAAATAAAAAATCTTTAACAAAAAAATTTTTTCGTGGTATTTTGCTTGTTACACTACTCGTTGATATCAAAGCACAAAATTTAACAGTATTTTTCACAGCTTTTTCATCGCAATTCGATTAAAATCCTAGTTGAATATAGAAATATTTCAGACATGTGAAACATTACTGTATAAAAGTGACAGTATTTCTACATATTTAACGCGCAACCATCCTAATTAAAACTGCTGCTAAGACATTTAAAAGTAATTGAACTTAATCACATTAGGTGGTTGCTCCCCAAATTTGGTATAAAATATTGGATTGATGACTATTTTAATTACAAGCACTGATAATATCTAATAACATGCTTCCACACTCCCCTCAACCTTTACCACACAATTTTATTTTCAAGAGACAAAGTCGACTTCTGAATAACTTCATTGAGGATTGGTCATGACCACCACGATCGATATTGAGAATTGTGAGCCTTTTGTCTAGCTTTTCGTAGTTCAATCGTTGATTCAATGCTTGTTAAAGGATGCATATACAGCCGTGCCATAGAAAAATCAACGCAAGCGACAAAAAATTCAAAATTTGAGATTTTTATATGTTTGTCTTTTTTGTATTATAAGCTGCTCATGGCAAAAGATTTTTTTTTTTTTTCAGAATTAAATTTTATTTTTATTAGTTTTTTGAAATTCTGTTTTAGCGTTCATTGCATTAGCTGTAGAAAGCAAATAGTAGTCCATCTATTTTTCTCGAAATTTACCGTGAGGCACTTACGTTTTTTTTTTTTTTTTTTTTTTTTTTTTTTTTTTTTTTTTTTTTTTTTTTTTTTTTTTTTTTNATTGCACGGAATGTAGTCGTAAACCCAAAAATTGGGTCGACTGTTCAACGGCGGTCATAAAATAAAATAAAATTGCACGGAAGTATAGATCCCTTAATTTTTATTTGCTGAAAGTCAATTAGTTCTGGACAAATAATCCTGAAGAAACTCAAACTAACCAAATTGTAGGAAAGCGTTTTGAGTAATCAAGTTTTTACATGACCTTGATGTTCTTCTTGAGTTCAACTATTAAACAAAACTTAATTTCTGTTTCTTTCTTTTTTTCTTTTAGTGAAAATTCTGTCCGAGCCGCAGAAAAAGCCGGAATTTTTTTACCTGGTTCTCCAGGAACGTATCGCAAGATCAGCGCCACCGCACAGCTGACTAATGCAAAACCTAAGAAAGTTACGGCTGGCAACGCTCTAGCAAACAAAATGGCAGACGTTACAGAAGTAGCTGTTTCAACCTGGCCAAACGATAAAGATTCCTACGAATTGGGAGAAGTTATCGGTAAGTTTTACAGTTAATTTCGTCATATGAAACTATCATTTTTATTCCAAATCATTTTTCAATGCAAATCTACTTTTCTTTATCAACATCGAGTTTACCGGTGTATCGCTCTTCTAGTGAATGTCTTGCTTAAACAGTATGAATTTTGACAGGAGATATATCAATTATTGATCCTAGTGTTATCATCAGTGCCGATCACAATTGTTAAGTGTTTATTGCTCTGAAAAAAAGAAATTTCATCCCAAACTTGCATGCTGAAAATTATATCCTTCGAAAAGTTGAGATATAAAAATCGCTGTCTTTATTGTGATGGCTTTGCTAATTATCGTTATTATACGAAGCATAATAATAATTTATTTATAGATTTGAAAATAATAATAAAGTTCAGCTTGATACTGAAACATGCAAGAAATATTACTTCAGCAATTTGTACACAATACAATATGAAAACAAGGGAGAATATTATTTAATGGTCTGTCTATTTTTAGTTGCTGATATTTTTTTTTTTTTAATCACAGAGGTTCAAAAATGCTTTGAAATGTAAATCTATGATAAATATCCTTAAGTATACAAATCTGCATTTAAATTTATTATAAGTGCTATTTAAACTTACCTACTATAAATATTGCATAATGAGTTGATGATTTAAGTATCTAATAACCTAAAAAAATTTACTCTGGTAAAGATTATTCAATAATACTGCTGATTAAAATATAAACAAGTGATAAATTTGTCTATAAATGAACATTTAAATTATATTGTACTAATCTATATGGATTGATATTTTTGACAGCCATACATAACAAAAGGCTCCTCAATTTTCTTTCTCTTACAAATATGGCATTTGATGCAATAATGAAACTACATTAGAATGTTTTATAAATAGATGGCTTATGCATCGAATAGCCAAAACAATTAACTGGTGAAAAACAAATTTTCTTTTCATGATTTTTTTTACTAAACAACAATCTTTTTTTATTGAATAGATTCAAAATGTAAATAAATCATATATAATGTGTTTATTGCTGCATTTTTTACATTTCCATTGTATTTAGCTTACAAACTTTTTTTATAGGTAGTAATTAAACATGCATGAAATGTTATGTGACAAATAATTTATGCACATAATACCCCCAAAAAAATATCTATTTGCTTAAGTTTCTAGAGTGCATCAAAATGTAAACAATTGATAAATCTGTCATTGACTGTATTGTGCATATTTATGCTTTAATTTTATTTAACTTAGAAACACAATTTTTGTTTCATGTGTTAATGAAACATGATTAAGAAATATTGAATGAAATTATATATTGAATCAATTGAGGGTTTATATTTAGTTACCAAAATCTAGTACTGAAATATTTATTTTCATTTAATAATATTTTTTTAATTAACCTTTTATTTTTATTATAAAAGTTCTAGAGTCTATCATAATGTAAACAAATGATTAGTCTTTTTCTGACAGCATATTTATTTTTAGATTTAGCAGTAAAGATTGTTAATAAAATTGAAGATTTCTTTATTGGTACCCGTTCCATAAAAAGTTTGTTAAAATTTGACAACTGAGTAATGGCATGTGAGAAACTTAAACAAAAAAAAATCACATAAAGAGACCATCTCAGACTATAACTAGTAGCCATCCCTGGGAAAACTAGTACTCTATTATTATTTTTTTTATTTGTAAGTACGCAACTGTAACATCTTGGTAATGATAGTTGGCAAGAAATGGTATCCTTTATTAAAGCATGTAAGAAATGAAAAAATGTTGCGTAATCTATCATATATGTACCTATATAATTACCAAATTTCTATGAAAAGAAATAGGATTTTTTTTGTATTTAAAAAAAATTGGCGGCTATATTTTTTGGCGACTTTGGCATGCACCTGGTGAACCAAAAAGTATCAGAAATTATTTTTATCTAATGATATGAATTTTCTTATTAATAATTTATAATTAAAAGATTTAAAAGTGTGTGAAAACCAGAGTTGGGTTTTTGCCGTCAAAAACTGGTTTTTGACATGACAGTGGTAAAAACCGTGTTTTTACCGGTAAAAACTGTCAAAAACCTACTGATTTCTTTAATTTATGGCATATAGCCGACAATATATTATTTTCACATAATTGCCTTTGTAAATGATTGAATAAATGAATGTTGTAAATGATTTCTATTGATTTTGCAACTATATACATGTATTCTTATAGAAGGATATACATTCATATAGAAATATACTAATTGAAAATAGTGATACTTATTTTTATCATTATAGCTTGATTTGCAAAGGATTCAAAATTTTGCTCTTCTTAATTGTTAGAAATAAACAAACAAACAAAAAAGCTTGGAACTATTAATAAATTCAAGAACTAAAAAGAAGAATTTAAAATTTGGCATTTCTTAAATATTAGAAATAAGCTAAACAAAATTATTAAAACTTGTAGCTGGGCAACTCCACGAAAGCGTCAACTTTTAAGTTAGGGATGCACAACCTGCGGCCCTTCGACCACTGAAGTGCGGCCCGCGAGAGCTTCTAAACACAATAAAAAAAATTTAAAAAATGGCAATTTTTAATCGCACTTTTAAGTCATCACGTTTTGGCACAATCAATTTTAACATATTCTTTAGTAAATGTACGTTTAACGCGCTTTCTTTAAGCCGATTTTATCGTAAATATAAATGATTTTTTTTAAACAGTCATTTCCGCTTTTCTACGTAATTTCAAAAAACCCGAATTTTTATTACGACGCGAGTTTCAGATCGCAAATTTAAATAATCACTTTTTGTGCACTTTATTTGTGACGATTTCTTCTTAAATCTAAGTGATTTTTTATCCTTTTGCAATTTTTTCTTTTTGTTTCAAAAATTTTTTTCGGCAGTTATTGCTATGCGTTCCCACGTATTATAAAAAATTCCAATTGTTCAATTACGACATACAAATTTTAAATCATGCATTTGACACACTTTATTCGTGCTGAGATCAGCATAAATATATTTTTTCCCAATTATTTCTATACTTTTCCACATGATTTTGACGATCCTGTTATTAAACTATGATGTTATTACGACACGTGATTGTTAATCGCGAAATTAAATAATCCCTCTTTGATACGGTATTTCAGCATAGTTTTATCTTAAATCCTAGTTATTTTTCCTTCATTTTTATTTCCGCAACGAATATGATTTGGTCGAATGTGGTAACGAATTGTGATTTGATCAAAAATCAAATATTCGGCAACAAAAAAAGAAGAAGAAAAAATCGACTGAACGCCGTACACTTGGGGCCAAATGGCAAAATCTTTTAGCAGCATAGCAACACTGAAACTAAAATTTCAATGCTAAGAATAATATTTCCTGGAAAAACGTTTTCATAAATTAACTCTAAAAAATAAGGCCAATCAAGAACGTTCAAAATGTCGAAAAGCGAAACAGAAAACATAAAAATCGATCTTAATTTTTGAAAATTATTTTTAAAGCTGAGCATCTCAGTTTTTCATCTACCAGAAAAAGCCAAGAAAAAAGAATTAAGTCAACAGAAATGCTATTAAAAATTACTACGTTATAATGAAAACGTCTAAAAACATGTTGTTTTTTTTTATTTAAAGAAAATAAAAAGATAGAAAAAGGCGTTCTTCATTTTTTAAATGAAAATTTTATGCCGAGAATCTCAATTTAAATTTTTCTCATTGCCATAATTTTAGAAGAAAAAAAATTGCTATAAAATAAATTTTATTAGTAACTTTATTTTTAAAAAAAATGCTGAGTCATAATAAAAATGCCTAAAAAAAGAAATACAGAAAAAACAAATTTTCCTTAGTTCCTGAAGCAAGACTTTAATACTGAAAAAATAAATTTCTATGTTACTGGTTATTTATATTACAATACAGGGAAAGAGTGATAATAAACTCAATTCTCAAAGTATCGAAAAAATGACAAAATTGACTGGTCTGATTATAATTTTAAAAAAAAATGTAATATCTATTAAAATTCAAAAATAAAAAAAACTTGGAAAAATACATTTCTAAAAAACATTCTGCCGAATATTTGACTGATCATTCAACCAACTGAATTTTTCACAGAAGGGCCATGTACTCGTTATATCCCTCCCTAATTTAAATGCAATGTTACTGCAACTTAAGAAATTCATAAAATGATGGAAAACGTGAATTTTTAAACTGCTCACTGTTTGTAGTTTAGATTTAAATTTTTTGTTGCTTAAGTGATCTTTTTCGATAAAAAAAAAAAGGGAAACTGTTTACGATATAAAAAAATCTAATAATTATTAAAATAAAACAATAAAGTACATTACAAAATAAGCATTGAATTTTATTTTGAACTATCACAGTTTTGCCAATTAAAATATTTAATTTGAATTTATATTACTTAACTATGATTAAACTTTTTCCTACTTTCATTCTGTGGGCACTGCAGTTTTTTTTATTTATTAGAATTAAATTCTAAAATGAATTTTCGAATTGCATGATATGATAAAAAAAAAAAATTCTTTTCTTCAATGTTTATTTATTTTGATAAATCTATTGTTCATATGATAAAAATAGCAAGTTTTTTTTTGTTTTTTTTTTAAAAGTATAAGTTTTTTTATTTTTGAATGAATTCTAATAATGGAACACTACTAAGTTATTGATATTACTAAGTTTATTGATAAAAAAAATGGAACGCTAATGTTTAAATAAACATTACTACATTTGTCATAAACATGTCTAAATACATCTGCGGCCCTTCGTTAGCCAACCTGCTGTGCAAGTGGCCCTTCACTCAAAAAGGTTGTGTACCCCTATTTTAAGTGAAATTTTTTTTTTATGAATTGCATATTTTAATTTTAAAAATATGTTCAAAAATAGCCAAAGTCTACATATTACTGTTTAATTTTTGATAATTTTAAGTTTTTTGAATCTGGCAGCATTCTAAAGTAATCACATGGCTGACAAGTGAATTCTTCACATTTGTGCTCAAATTGTTTTCTTGAAAAATACTTATAANAACCTGAGGTTAATTTTCCAAATTCACAATTTACATTGCTTACACATTATACTAAAAGTAAAAAATAGTTCAGGAAAATAATAGTTGCAAAATTCACAGAAACAACCAGTTCTAAGCGGCATGCCGAAAGCTTGGTTGCCTAAATGTCATTCCGTCACACAAGTAAAAAGTTCAGAAAATAAAAAATAAAAAAAATACAAAATTCTTTTTTTTTAGTTTATGAATCACATTATACCAATAATAATGATATGCATGAGAAAAAATCATGTTTATTTGAAATTAGATGCATAGAAACTTCAATTAATTGTCGTCATGCAAGTCAAAATGTCATTCCGTCACATATGGAATTGCCCAGCTACTAACAAACTCTAAGTCAAGAATGACTTGATATTCTTCAGTAATGTAATATGCCAAACAAAATGCCTGGAAATGTTGAAAATTTTGTTTAGTATCCTAATATTTTACTTCAAATAGTATGTTTTGATATAATCATGCTGGGTAATTTTATTGCCTAAAATGAATTAATTTAGTTGAATTAGTAATGAATTAATACAGTTTTACCAAAACTATGGGTTTTTGACAGTTTTTGACAGAGGGGTTTTTGACATGACGGTAAAAACCATGGTATAAACCGGTAAAAACCGTCATGTGTCAAAAACTTGCCAACCCTGGTGAAAACATAAACAAATAATTAAATATCTGTGTATATGTATTTAAATTTTGTTCAATTTATTAAGAAGACATTTATACAGCATTGAAAATATGACAGTGTCACTTGATGGTTTATGTATCTAATGACTAAAAATGTATCTAATGTTAAAACATTTGCATTTTATGAATCAATGTTAAAATTTAGCGTATAGTGGCAATATTATAATGTTATTGGCTGTTTCATAAGTTAACTTATTGTACCTATGTTAACTTATTGTGTATGTAGTGATAAATAGATAAAAAGTATTATACTATTACATCATAATACATTGTTTATCTTCTTTTTATTAAATTTTTTTGGGCAAATATAATTAATAAACTGATTATTTTATTAAAATTATCCCATTTGTTAATAAATATTAAGTTTAGCTATAAGGTTTGAAAATATATTATATTATAAAGATTGGTTTATTCTTCTATGGTTACTTTTTTTATTCTTGAACTAGGTGACTAAGTTTCCAAAATTATAGCTTAAATAATATGAAATAGGGCACTTTATCTTATATTCCTGTTTTTAATAAAATTGAATTAATGTAAATTTAGTTCAAATCTCTTTCTTTTGATATAGGCGTTGGTGCTACTGCTATTGTTCATAGTGCTTTTTGTAAGCCACGTAAGGAGAAATGTGCAATAAAGCGAATAAATTTAGAAAAATGGAACACAAATATGGATGAACTTTTGGTATGCTATTCTTGCTCTTTATTTTTTGTCACATTATTAAAAAAAAAAAGAAAATTAAGTGTGAAAAAGAGTGTTAATTTATATATTCAAATAATACTTGGAATCTTCAAAAGTAAAGTGATCGATGATAGAGTATTAGATTTGGGCGGAAAAAAATCATAATAGTACAAATGCATGTGAAAAAATTGTTTGACTTTAACTTAAAAGTTTAGATGGCACTATAATTTGTGCCATCTAGGCTTTTTTTTTTTTTTTAAGTGAAAATAACTTCTGTTGCAAGCTGACGACAGAGTTTGTTAGAAAGATATTAATAATTTACTTTTGTTCGATCCTGTTTTAATTGGAAAAAATTTAGATGCAGCTATTAGTCTCTTCTTGACAAAATAATGACCAATATACTGTAAACTTTTATATTTTTTTATTTATGTGTTAGTTTAACAACTTATTTTAAATAAATAACTACTACAACAAATTTGTTTTATGATAGTATTTGATATTGAATTTAGTATTACAATTATTTCGTTTTAATCTTTAGTGTTTTGTTTATAACACTGTGCAGTAGTCGCAAAAAGTCTGTTTTTTTTTTTTTTTTTTTTTTTTTTTTTTTTTTTTTTTTTTTTTTTTTTTTTTTNTTTTTTTTTTTTTTTTTTTTTTTTTTTTTTTTTATTAGTTTGGCGGGTCTGAAACTTGTTTGCTTCATAATTATAGTAGAGGAAAGTCTGCATGATTTAATGTGCTCAAAATATGTAAATTTTTCACACTTTAATTTTGAAGCAAATGAAATTTTTATTAATGATTATGTTTTTAAACTTGAAGTACAATTTTGCTATCAACTGAAAACAGGATTTGGATTGATAGAGAAATTTCCATAATTGATTTTCTGATTGAAAAAAAAATACCTTTTAAGTTGCAAGAATGCAAATGATATGGAATATTGATCAAATATTTTACAAAAAAAAAGATTTTCTGCCAAGTTATTAAATCATTAAGTGTGTATTTAAAAAGAAAAAAGGTTTCCATTTTTAGTCTCAATTATTCATTTAAAAAAAAAAAATTTAGTAAGAAAAGTTAAATTTTTCTTATTTTTTTATTCACTTTTTTTTATTTTTCATTTAATTAGAAAGAAATTCAAGCCATGAGTGCCTGTAACCATGAAAATGTTGTTAGTTACTTCACATCATTTGTAGTGAAAGAAGAGTTATGGCTTGTGATAAAACTTTTATCGGGAGGTAATGATAAAAATTATATGTATCTTTTTCTTGCTTATTAAGAGTTATATCAAATCTAAGTTGTAGCTTCTTTACTCTTTAGCCAAAAAAACCAATTTGATTCAACATAAATTTTATGTATCCATATATATTAACAAATTGTGAAAAATGCTTCAGCAAATATTTTTCAATGAGTTACTTAAAAAACTATAGATATAAGTAGTTTCTATTTATAGTGTAAATAATATCTTGTTAAATTAGAAAGAAATCCAAGCAATCAGTTGTAAACATGATCACATTAATTACTTCTCATTATCTGTTGTAAAAGAGTGTTTCAATTATTCACATAAGGGCTACAGATATAAATAATTTATATATACATTGAAAATAATATTTTTATAACCTGTTAGATATTGAAACTGTCCAGTTTGTTTATTTTTCTTTTACATCTGAATGTCAATAAATTATTTTGAAATTCATATTTGAAGTCATTCAAATATTACATGAAGAATAAACAAGCAAGGGGTTTACAATTTGGATATTTTTGCTGATCACTTAAAATATGCTCATGTAATATTTGATTATGGACAATTAAAGAAAGGGAGATTTTCAATTCGGCTATTTTTGCCAGTAAATGAGAGAAAAAGGTTTCACAGTTTAAAAAAAATATGCTTATGTAATATTTGAATGGCAGTATATATATAAATATGTATCCTATATACAAACAATGACGTGGCTAATGGAGACATCTGTTCTCAGTTGGCAGTCTGAGAGGGGTGTAAAATTAATCAACCTACTCATTGTGTTCCCCATTACTTCAAATTTTTATTTGTTTTGCCTGTAATTTGAACAAGATATCCTCCAGGTTATTTGCGGCTGTACCTGCACACAACTGCAAGCAACTTCAGTGCCGGATTAAGCTTACTTGAGGCCCTTAGATTACATTTTTTTCTTGTATATTTTTTATTTATTCAAATATAAAAGTATTATATATCTTTTCATTTAAGAAAGTATATTTAAAATTAAAATAAATAATAATAAATTAAATTTTACTTTATTTTGTTAAATTAGAATTAAGAAATAATCATAATATTTTTAAAAATTTGAAATTTATTAACACTTTACGAAATCAACGCTACTATAAAATTGGTATTAAAAATTATCATATTTTATTATATTTGAAATTGATTTTTTTTAAAATCATTGTTTTTCTTAATTTTTAAAATTTATTTTCAAAAAATTCCTTTTAAGGGAGCCCCAGGCCTAATGGGTAATCCGGTACTGAGCAATCATCTTCTCTCCTGTCTGGGATTTGAGAGAAAAGATGCGAAACCTTTCCCTGTCTTGGATTTTTCTGAATATTTATGGACTCCTAGAGCTATTTTAGCCTATTATTTAAACAATCAAAAACATCAACTAATATAGAAACTATATTAGTACCATAAACTGATAAAATTTAAACTAAATTAAATTAAAATTTATATGAAATTAATTTTAAAAAATGACAAATGCATTTAATTATTTCTGATTTTACATTATTACGATTTTAAAAAGCCCTCTTTTAAGTTCTGCACCATATTGTAAGGAGCACAAAAACTGAGTTTGTCCCTGGCTCTGTGAATCCTAGCCAAGCCTCTGTATACAAATGATTCTGCTTATACGTTATGACACATCAAATACAGGGGGAAATTCTTAAGGGGTCTGTAATTCTTCAACAGGAAAATTAGATTAAAAAATATAGGCAAAATCACAATTAATTGCAGAAAATGAAAATAGTTTTGAGTTTAATTGACATATAATATATTGTTGCATTATTATTGAATCAATTACTATTCACATTTTTCTTATAATCAGAAAATATTTAATTTTTTATGTATTTCTTAAAATTAGAGAATTATATTTTAAATAGGGACCTCCTTTTAATAAACAAAAGTACCCAGAGAACCCATAGTTTCCAAAGTATGATGGAATCACTGAAAAATATGTATTATTTGTGTTTTATTATGTTATTACTGTTTTGCATCTGTTATTTTAGTTATCTGATATGGCTTAACTGCTTTTTAATAGGGTCTCTGTTAGATATAATTAAACATAAAATGAAAATGGAAGACTGTAAACATGGAGTATTTGATGAAGCAACTGTAGCCACAGTCTTGAGAGAGGTTTTAAAAGGTTTAGAATATTTTCACAATAATGGCCAAATTCATAGGTAAATTCAGACTCTCATAAAATATTATAAAAACAAAGCTTGTATAAAATTTCTCATTTTTTTTATGAATTAATTGTGAGTCATTTATGATTTATATATGTACATTTGCTTATTTTTTAAAATTAAAATAAGTTTTTATTTCCTTAGGGATATAAAAGCTGGAAATATTTTGCTTGGCGATGATGGAACTGTTCAAATTGCAGGTGACATTTTCACAACCTCAAATCTGTACTTTAAGTCTAGGTTCTATGAACTCACTCTCATTAAATTTACCTCTACAAGCTTTTTACGTAAAATACATTATGTATTCTTTAAAACAGTGCATATTGTAGTATTCTGCAGTTATAAAACTTATTCCATTATATGAGCCATGCCAAAGTATTTCTATAAACATTGCACTATAACTTTGTCCACATTGATTATAATTATTTATTTAAATTAAATATGTATAGTAGATAGATAGGTGTTACAATAAATCTTAGGTTATATATCTGTAAAAATAATGAGGTTATTATTATGTTTCTAACTTTTTGTTTTTATAGATTTTGGTGTGAGCTCATGGCTTGCAACTGGAGGCGATTTGTCCCGGCAAAAGTCGAGGCATACTTTTGTTGGCACCCCTTGCTGGATGGCACCCGAAGTAATGGAACAAGTCACTGGTTATGATTTCAAAGCAGACATATGGAGTTTTGGGATAACTGCAATTGAACTTGTCACTGGAACTGCGCCATATCATAAATATCCTCCAATGAAGGTGCTCATTTATATATTTTTTTGGTTTACTTTTTGCGATCTTCACTTCACAAAGTTTAAATATCTCTTTTATGTATATATATATATATAAATTGCATAATATAAGGAAATAATTAAATATGGTGTATGTATTAATTGTATATTTAATGGCAGTTTTTATTATTTTCACAATTGTGTATAATCTTAACATTTTACTAGATTCAGATGTCTTTTTATTTAAGCAATTGTCCCCCCCCCCNCCCCCCCCCCACATTTTTGTTATTGTAAATTTCAAAAAAAAAAATTTTTGCATAATTGATAGCTTTACTTTGCTGTTTTCCGAATTTCTAAAAAATGTATAAGTATCCGTAGTATATTTTGAGGGGTAAGCTCAAAGAAAGTTTGAAAATTACCTGAAAAATTTTTACATTAAGAAATGATATGTAGGAAGAAAAAAAAAACTTTTTTGTATAAGAATGAAAAATCTTGCTATAGTTGATTTAAATACTTTCCATAAATATAGCTAATGCTAAATATTAAAAACATTATCTGGATTAAAAATTACTTATTCTTTTGGAAATTCCCTTGCTCAAATCTTTTTATTTGCATGATGTTTCTTTCGAAATGTTAACACTTAATATAAAATACCAAATAAGCCTTCTCACAAATTTCGACAAAAATTGCCAACTGGGAAAATAAACGGTAGCGAGGAGGGGTGCAAATTTTTAAGAAAATCGTACATATTTTTAAAAATTCAAACGTTACTTGATTTATGTATGTAACAAATTAAAGTAAAATTAAATAATTAAAATTAATGAATTGTATTTTAAATAACTTATCTTTCAGTTTTACTCTTTTTCAATTTATTACAATTGCATCATCAAAAGCAATTAGAAAGGAAGGTAAGATTGAAGGTTAAGCAAAGGAACGAACGATTTAATTTTAACATTTAGTATTTACAACCATTTCTAATCAAAATCGTAAAAGACTTCCAAAGTGCGCTTGTAATCGCATAACTGCAAATCGCAATGTTTGATTTTAAAATTGCCGTGCTTGACTTTAAAATCACGTGGAGAATCACAATGTTAGATTTTGAAATCAAGTTAGTACAAATATTGATATTTAGTTTTAAATTAGAGTGAATATGAATCGTAGTGTTTGATTTAAATGGAAATGCAATCCGGTTGTACGAGATTTTTTCGACCCTATTCCACGTCTACAAGTTTTGATTTATGTTTCTAATGATAGAAAGATGTCACCTCATATTGTCTATTGATAATATTGATTTATACCAATGGAGGCAAAAAATGGTGTAAGGCAAGGCGATGCATTGGCATGCCTACTCTTCAATTTGGCATTAGAAAAAATTATCAGAGATTCAGGAATCAATACCAGAGGACATATCTTTCATAAATCTGTACAAATTTTCGCATTTTCCGATGACATCATAGCGCGAACACAATCTGACTTAAAGCAAGCTTTTCTATCCATGGAAAAAGAGGCAGAAAAAATGCATCTCACTATTAACTAGAAGAAAACCAAGTATATGCAATGCACCAAAATATCTGATTCTACAACTCACTTGCAAATTGGTGAATACAAGTTTGAAAAAGTAAACAGTTTTTTTTATCTTGGTTCTGAAGTCAACGTTAATGGCGAAATACAAAGAAGAATCAATAGTGCAAGTAAATGTTTTTATGGATTAAAAAAATACTTAAAATCAAACCTACTAAAAAGAGATACTAAACTGTTAATTTATAAATGCTTAATCAGACCTATCCTAACATATGCCTCAGAAACTTGGACAGCAACACAGAAAGATGATAATTCCTTGGGAATCTTCGAATGTCGGATCCTAAGATCGATTTTTGGGGGCAAACAAGTTGATGGTACTTGGTACAGGCGTTCAAACTCAGAACTCTATCGGGCTTTTAGAGAGCCTGATGTTGTCAAGTATGTAAAAATCCAAAGAATTAAATGGGCTGATCGCATCATTCGAATGAACAGAGAGCGTTCCACAAACATAATCTTTTTGGCTCAGCCCATCGGATCAAGGCGCAGAGGTCGACCAAAGCTGAGATGGGCCGACTGCGTGGAAAGAGACTTTTCAGTCTTAAAAGTCTCAAATTGGAAGACAACTGCCAAGCGGAGGCAGGAATGGAGGAAGTTGATTTAGAAGGCCAGGGCCCACCCAGGGCTGTCGTGCCATTGAGGAAGGAAGGAATATTGATTTATGATGTGTGCAATGATATTGCTTCATCTGTGGTGGTATTTTTAAATCTTCCCACTAATCTGTGTGTGCCACGGAAACATGAATATCTGTCATAATATTTAATATTAATTTGTTGCTTTTCTAACCTGCAATTCAGGATTTAATGTTTTAACTAAACATAATGTTATATTTTTTTCAGACATGCAGACAAACGCTGGAGTGCGTTTTGATAATGATTGATATATGATTCAGAATACAAATCACGCCATATGATAAATCATTATATGTAACTTTTAAATCACATACATCTATGTGTAATACTAAAACTGTGTGAATATGAATCACAATATTGGATTTTAAATTGCACGAATACAAATTGCGATATAGGATTTTTAAGTTTTGTGAATACAAATCACAAGGTTTGATTTGTAAATCTTTAATTTGAATTGCTATGTCTAATTTTCAAATTTCTTTGATTTGAATCGTAGTATTGAGTAGATTCTCCTGTTAATTTTTTTAAAAAAGTATTTGCAAAATTTAAGTATTTTCACAAGTGTATCTTCCCATAGCACTAACTCTGTATATGGGAGGTGGGTTGGGATTTAATCTGTCGCTGGTTAATATTAAACTATGGATAGGGGCTTGTTTGGTATTTTACAGTGAGGTATTGTAGCTAACAATATTAATCAACTTTGTACTTTTTCTGTGTTAACATTGACTGAGGCCTGTATGGGTGCCTCTTTTTTTTAATTTTAAAATAGATCTAATTCTTCCTTAATTTAAAAGAAATTTTTTATTGCCTTAAAGATATAAGCTTGATGTAACTGTCCGCCACTTAACCTTTTTTTATTTTAAAAACATGTAGATGGTCAGAACTTAAGAGATTGTACACAATTCTGATTTTGGGATTTTTAAATAATGTTATTTAGGGACTGGAATTTTACAAAGCTGTTCCTGTTTAGGTTCTAATGTTGACTCTTCAAAATGACCCACCAACCATTGACACTGTGGCTGAAGATAAAGATCAATATAAAAATTATGGTAAAACTATTAGAAAGATGATAACAGATTGTTTACAGAAAGATCCTACAAAAAGGTAAGCTTATATTTACTTGAAGTAAACAGGTATGAATTATGTGCTAATTCTTGTTTTTATAATTAAGGTGCTGAAACAAAATTATTATTTGTTTGATATTCTTTGTGTGCAATATATACAATTTAAACAATTAAGTAGAAATTATTCAATGTAACAAAACATAACAGGAAATTTTTATTTCTGTTGATTTTTACAAATTTTCCATGTGTAGAAGTAAAAAAACACTTTGTTTATTTTCATTGAGGCATATTCAATATTTTTATGTTTAATACTTGAACACCTCTCTTCAGCGCCTGATTATTCATTCTCTAATTGTGTGTTTATTATTCCTTAAATTGAAATTATATAGCAATGAGCTAAATTTTTCCCAAGTGAAATTTTTCAAATCGTTTCCTTGTATTATTTCTTAATAATAGGTTACCCAAATAGCAGCACAAAAAAAACAATAAATAAAATAGCAACACCGCTAGACGCAAAAACATCTTCTCTCCCTGAGAGAAATTTTAATATTTTTCACTTAGATGCTCTCCTTAACATTTTGAAAATGCGACTTGCTGTTATATTGCCATAAGCCCTTTAATTAATCGGACGTCGATAGCAATTCTGTATGTTGTGTGTTATGATTATTTAAAACATGTTTAAAAAAAGTGAAGCCTTCTTTCAACAACCAGTTGTGGGTTGTTCTTAGAGGTTATGTCGTAAAAGAAAATGTTAAAGGATGTGTTTATGCAATGATTTTTGTGGGAAAGTGATAAAGATCAATTGCGTGAGGAATAAATAAACATATAGTTTGTGACACGAGTTAGTAGTTTCTTACTTTTTTTCCCAATTCAATAAAAGTTTTTTAAAAAAAGTGTACATTTCGGTTTATTTGTCCATCTTACAATAATACAATATAATATGTTAGTTACAGTTTATTTTACTTCTTAAAACTTTTTTTTATAGGCCTACGGCAGCTGAGCTTCTTAAACATCCCTTCTTTAAGAAAGCTAAAGTAAGTTAGCTCCTTTTATATACAAAAATTAATGTTTTCACTACTATTAAAATTTTCATCATTGACCTTTGAGAGTTTACTTTTCTCCCTTGAAATTAATGATGTATTATTTGAAAATAATATTCTTGTAAAGAATAAATATATTTATTTAATAAGGAATAAATGTATTTATTCTTTAGAAAAGTTCTAATCATTTAAGTTAAAAATTATTTTAGGAATTGTTTTTCTGATAAGGACTTGTATAAATAGAACACATATTCAGCATTAAATTTATTGTCCTTAATACTTGCCAGGATTGTTAAAAAGGAAAAAGAATTGCACACTTTATTTTTCAATACATGTTCGTCTTATTATTGTTTTTTAAATATATTTTAAAAAAACATATTTTAGACTGCATTTGTTTTAAGAATATAAAAAGTTATGTAATTAGAGCTTTGAAAGTTATGTAATTAGAAGCTTTGCAGTCTTGGCAACACCCATGCGATTCCTTATATTACTATGTATGAAGCCAAAAAATTTCTTATAGTTTATATTGGAAAAGTAAAAAAAATTTTAGTGCCGTCTGTTGTTAAAAGTGGAAAACAACTGCTTGCTAACACAAAATTTTTTTGTACAAAAAAATTGCACAAAAAGAAAATTTTCTGATATAAACATTTTTCCATTATTTTTTGGAATTCAAAAGGCATAGGTTAAGTAATGCTTTTTTTTTTAAAAGAAAAAAACAATTTAAAAAACCCTATGTTTAAAATTTAACAACCCTGGAGCATATTGCCACTAACCTGCACGCTTCAAAGTTTAAACGCTGAAATAGTCTTCGATTTAAAACTAGCAAACTTTAAGTAGTTTGAATTTTTGTGTAATGTTGGTCATGTGAAAATAACAATTAATTTTCTGTTTTTTTTTTACATATATAGGATCGCAAGTACTTGATACAGATGTTAGTGTCATGTGCACCTAGCTTAGAGACAAGAGCCCAGAAAGTAAGGACAATAAAGAGCTTTCATTAATAGTTATTAGCATAAACTGAAAAAAACACTTTTTCTTAGGGTAGTGTTCAAAGGAGGCCAAATGTTATTATTTTTATACTATAAATATGAAAAGATTCTAAATGTAGCCTAGAGAACCAGATAAGAGAATATTAGATTTTTTTCATGTGTTGATCATGTGACATTTTAATAGTTTAGATTATAAATAATAATTTCATTAAAGGATAGTTCTAACATTTTTTAGAAATTAATTTTGAAAAATGTTGATTTTATAATCCAATAATTTTATGGGTAGAAGTACAGAATTTCTCATTTGGAACGCAACTGTTACACCTGGTGTTTCAAGTTAATCACCAGGTGTAACATATCCATACGCATGTTCGACCGGCCGCAGAGCCTTCCTGCCACTATCCAGGACATTTTGGCTCCATCGGTTTAGTCCCATTCTCGCTTCAGTTCCGTCACTAATTCGANTATAATCCAATAATTTTATGGGTGGAAGTACAGAATTTCTCATATGGAACGCAACTGTTACACCTGGTGTTTCAAGTTATTCACCAGGTGTAACATTTCCACATGCATGTTCGACCAGCCGCAGAGCCTTCCTGCCACTATCCACGACATTTTGGCTCCATCGGTTTAGTCCCATTCTCGCTTCGGTTCCGTCACTAATTCGATTAGTTCATTTTGATATAGACATTCCGTCCCATTACTTTATTATTTATTATTACAGTAGTTATTTTTCTATAGCTGCTAATTCTACTGAATTTTCCAGTAGACTACTTGATTTTGCAAGCTTCTATTCTGCTGGTTTTTTAAAAAAACTACGGGTTTTTGTACATTTTAGAAAATTTCCTAAAATTGAGTAAGTTTTCTAAAAAAAAAATTTTTAAATAAATAAGGAACTTAATCTGGAAACTTTCTAAGTAATTCTTTCCTTGAGGGAAAAAAGGGGGAATTTTTGAAAAGCATATAAATGTTAGCAACTATAAATAAAATTTTTATTTCCAATGCAGCAGGTGATACAGACATTATCGTAACGCCATACAGAGATCAAAAGAAAAGAAAAATACAAATAATGAAAGAGATAAAATATACAAAAGCAAAACATCAAACACAAAAATTAAATCAAGAATTTAAATTGAACAAAAGGTCTCTGGCCTCCTAGTATCGGGAGTAGATGCAGTTCTTTGAGAGATCTGGACAGTTGAGGAGATGTTCATCATTCATCGTCGCAACACTGCGGCAGAGGGGGAAGGCAGGATTATCCACTATTTTAAGACGGAAAAGATGAGTGTATAAGCAATCGTGCTTGGTAGGAAGACGAATGGCAGCTACAGCCTGCTTCTTGGGCAATCAGGGGGAGAATAAGAAACTATAAATTAAATTAAATAAGAAACATAACAACGAATGTTTTGCATATTGGGTAAAAGTTTTTAAATTTAGACATCTAAAAGAAGCAGAAATTGCCAAGGAACAGTAGGCAGGACGTCCTGCTTCATCCTATAACCGGGTCTGTGCCAGTTTAGGTTGTTGAATGGGTTATACCTCCTTTTCTTCTATGATCAAATAAAATTACATGTTTTCAGTTATTGTCAGACAATTAGATTTAATAAAAAATAAATTATGTTATAAATGCTTAATTATATCAGTTTATTAATTGAGGGATAGCCTATTATATAGCTGATATAACAAGCTGACCAGGATGACACATTTCACCATGCTAAGCTAAGAATTAATTGGCTATCAGTTGGTGAAGTTTTGAAAGTATAGCAATTTTTGTAGTACAATTAAATAGAAAATATAATAGGGAATCAAAAATTGCATACTAATGATAGTATTTGTTTCTTCTTTTTTTTTAAGGCAAGCATTTTTGTATCTTCATACTGTGAATAGTTTTGATTTTTGCATCGTAAATGGTATCGGGTAAATGTTTTCTTCTGTAGTTTTCGATAATGATGGCTTTTAATATAGTTTTGACAACCACTATTGTGCAAAATGTTGTTTCAAATATATAAGAGAAATTGTTATTATTTTAGCTTAAAAATACAAAAAGAGCTCCTGGCACCAGTGGACGTCTACACCGTACTGAAGCTGGGGATTGGGTTTGGTCTTCAGATGAAGAAGATGAAAAAAATCCTGAATCAGTGAGTTTTGTATTTCTAATAATAGAAATGAGAAATAAATGAAGCAGTTTGCAATAGAAATGTTTTCAAAATTAAAAAAATATATATATATTTTCTCAAATATGATTTAACCAGTTTCATTTAGATATCACTTTACCTTAGTGTTTTTAATTATATCAGTAGTAGTATTCACTTGCTTCTATTAATTGCTAAATAGTGTCTAATTAAACTATTTATTTTGTTTTCATTAAATTTTCAACAATAAATAACTTTACTTACTGTAACTAAGCAAAATTAAGCATTAATACAGGATAGAGAGAGAATACTTTGATGTCAATAAAAAGTAATAACATTTAACATTAAATAGCATTTAAAGATGCATCAGATGTTAAATCATCTGAGAATGTTTTTATGGTATTATATTTAAAACCTAAACGATCCGAGATGTCGACCTATCACTATAGTTTGTCCATGTAAAGAACTCCCCTATGCATTTGTCTGAACTCATGGTGGCTATGGTTACGAGGTTTAACTATTTCAAGTAGGGATGTGAGGCCCTGTTTTCGCTGGATTGGCGAGAGAAAGCTTTTCGGGTTTTTCTTTGGTCTGTTGTGTTATGTCCTAGAGTGAATAGTAATAAACTTGAGCGTTTAGAGCGTTAGATTCCTTTTTTTATCATTTCACTTTTTTAAAAGTTTCTATTTAGAAAAATTATATGCTTTTTTTGTGTTTTAGTTTTGTTCTGATTTGTATCACTATTATTTGTCTAATGAATAAAGGTAATAAATAGGAGATAAAATTTTATAAAATTGACTGAAACAGTTCAGTGTACACATTTTATTAATAAATAACTCATCTGTAAAGTCCCTATGCATTGTAAATTGATTTTCTTTATCAAGAAAGACAGAAAAAGTAAAAATAAATTTGCGAATAAAAATAGTTAGAATTATTTTTCAGTAAATGCAAGAAAAATTATAATTTCATCCTAGTTGTGGTAACGTGCTTTCTGCTATAGATAAAAATTATGTTACAGCTTATTACCAATTTTATTCATTTATTTTACATATTCAGGATAAAAAAGCTGTAAATAAAACAAAAATTAGACCCCAACATCAAAATTCTTTAAAGGAAAATATATATAATAAAATGACGTTGTTATCGCATATATTAGCTAAACAAAATATTTAAACTAAATATCTTAAATTATGTACATCTAAGAACAAAGAGTTGAAAAAAAATTCTAATGAATCAGTTAAATTTTTGAGAATTTCTCATGCATAGATAAACATAAACTATTTCTATCTAGAGCAAAACTTATATCACCTTTTACAATAAAAGTTAATAAGTTTGAGCGTTTCACTATTAACAGAAAATTCAACTGATAAAAAGAGTAATTGCTTTAAAAAATGGTTTAAATTTAGAAATGAAACCATCTGAATATCAATGAAGATTCATAATAAATAGTGAGAAACTAGAGTGTACTTAAAACAGCAACTGATTGTGTAAAGAGCATCATTCGAAATTCATGCAAATCTTCCTATCTTAATCTATCATGAAAGCTCCTCTCTCTAAAATGCACCATTCTTGTTTTCATATAGCAGATGGCCTTAGACTTTATGGCGAGGGGAGTTCTTTCTGGACAAACTATTTTCTTTGGAGGACATATTTATATAATCGTGAATAGTTGCTAATATGTTTTAATACTGTAATTAAACTTAATAGCCATAATAATGAGTGTAAACAGACTTGTGACGTAATGTTGTTAAAATTAGTCTATTATTTTTTTTAAAAAACTAGACAAATTTACCCCTCTATTTACTTTGGTCACCAACCGTATGGTTGCTTCTCATTCATCATTGAAGATCAATGTGGAATAGTGGTTTATATCCATTTTCTACAAAAATTATGATTGGGTTGTCTTTTGTTGCATTTTGAGGATAACTAAATTTATGCAAATCATAGAAAATCGGTAGCCGTAGGGTTATTACTCAGTGAAAATGGGTCATTCTGTGGAAATACAGTTCCTGTCTGTGTGCAAATTTGTTTTTATTTTAAATCAGTTTTGATGGACATAAACTGTTTTTCCCCCTTGATCTTAAAAGTTTAAGTATTCAAAAAGGATAATTTTTCTATAAGTTATATCATTATAGTTTTATGTAAGCACATTTTACTAATATGTTAATTATAACAAAGCGAAAGGATAGCTGAATTAGACACACACAAAAAATTGAACTTAGGAATACAGAATAAGTGACACAATAAGCTTTAATAAATGGGAAAGTAATTTTACCTGTTAATAATAATTATATCATATAACAGTTTATCTTTCTTCAGTCTTTATATTTTTTAAAAATTCTGTTTTAAATCTTCAGCTATATATCAAGCACTCTCACTTATTCTTTATTTCTTCTTTTTTTATATATATATTTGTTTCTTTTGATATCTAGTCAAGCATGGGTTTATAAAATGAAAATTGCAAGAAGAAATAAATTTTTCTACAGCAATGGATAAGTAATTATTATTTAAAGAAAAAAAATTTCAACAACTTTCGGACAAATAGAAATTTCGAGAGAATGAAACTCTCATTAAAGTCATTATTCGGAATGATCCTATCAGTAACTCTGTAGTTGCAATTTAAGCGGATAGATTGACCAGCCTGGGTCATTTTTTTAACTACAAGTTTAACGGTTAATAATTTTAGAATCTTATTTCTTAATTCCTTTAAACTCCTTGTACATTTTTTTACAAACTTTTGTAATTAATAATAGCAAAAGTAATTGAGAAAAAATTTGCCAAAGCACTTAAAATTGCAATAACTTTCAAAAGAACTAAAATTTCATTTTTAAAAAATGTTAAATTTGTAAATGAATATGATCCATATGGTATTTTTTCCTGCAGGTTAAAAAATCAACAATTCTCGACCTAATTATCAAATGTTTACTTTTTTTATTCCACCTTAATCCTTGTGCACTTTTTTCAACACTTAAGTCATTTCAAGTTTCTAACGCTTATAATTTTTGGCTTATATTCAACATTTAGATGAACACTCAGACCAGTGTCAGGATTGTATACTCTCATGATTTTTTAATATAGGGATTATTTTGATTGTTTCAGATTAAATTCGTGTTTTCAAAACTAAAATATGTTTTTAATTATAAAGCAATTAATATTTGTATAGTGCGGCTTTGACTAGAACTTCTCCAGACTAAATGTCTGGGGCTGTCTGCTACTATGGTAACAAGCGAGAGCACATCTCTAATAGAGGTGAAATGGAGAAATGAATGTGTCAATTGGTTTACTCGCGTCTTCCTATGCCAAAATTTAGACAAAACTATTCATCCCACACCCCTATTTGAAGTGTATTTTCCACATAACCATAGTACCCATCACGACACAAGATGGGTGTCTAGAGGAGTTCTTCTGAAAGCCGCACTATATATTATTATTACTTGCAGTTTACTAACACTTTTTAGAAATAATAAAAAAATCCTGAAGTTTATCCGAAATGGGTCATGACTTTATATCGCTATCATGATACAATGGAATATATATTTGTTTCTAGTTATTCTATGAGTGACTAAAAGAAATGTTTAATTTAGGACTCTCCATCCAAAAAGCCTTCAGAACCTGTTCAAAACCAAGAAAAGCCAAAAGAGTTGAATCAACCAGTCAGTCTTCCAATTGATACTCCTCCTACATCCAATGAGAATACACCTCCTAAAGGCCAACAACCATCTCAAACAAATGTTCCTCCTGTAGAAGATGATGCATTAGTAAGAGAAGAAATTCTCTGTTTCTATGTTGGTAATGAGCACAAAAATCAACACAATCAATGGCCTCTACACCTTCTATAAGTCAATATTGTATTTTATTATATATAAAACAAACTTCCCCTGTAAGATTATCAATGTATAGTATTTGCCTTGAAAATATAGAGATGCAATATTTTTACAATTTCAAATTTTTGTTGAAGGGACAAATTTACTCTCATTTGATAATTTTAATTTAGAAAAGTACTTGAGATCTTTTTTTTAGCACTTAATAAATTTCTTCATATAAACCACTGCATTTTTACACTAGCTACAATTAGCAAAGGTGCAGTGCAAAGATTATAATGAAAATCTGATCTTTTGATGCAATGATTCAAAAATGCAATATGAATAAGTCCTAGTACATGAAAATATGATTTCTTAAATTAAAAGATCAGATTTTCTTATACTAGGACTAATCTTGATAATTCAAGGGCCTCATCTTGAATATGCTAATTACAGGGTATCCGCACACCTGGAAAGTCATGAAAAATCATGGAAAGTCATGAATTTCAGTATTGAACAAAATTTGTCATGATTTTAACATTTAAAAAAGAAAAAAAAAAGCATGGAATGTCATGGATTTAGGTCTCCGAAAAATCTAATTTTTAAAATAGAATTTACACCCCCCCCCCATTCCAAATATCTGAATTTTTAACAAAATCCCCATTCACAGTCATATTTTATTAAAATAAAAAGATTTTTTATCATGTTCTTTAATTTCTAGAGCAAATTGTCTTTTAAACTTCTGTGATTTTAGAATTTTTATTATTTATTTTTTTTATTTTATTTTATCAATTTAAAATTCTAGCTGAAGCAAGCCAGTCATTGGCGAATTTTTTTTAATTCCGAAAAGAGAACAGAAAAATCAGGAGTATTTCTTTCGTTTCCGATGAACAAGAAAAGTATCTTTAGAATATAATTCGGCTGAAAAGAAGAAAAACAATTATATGCTTTTGTATTTTTTTTCAACTATTTTATTGCTTTAACTACTTTCTTTACTCTGTTTTTTAAATTTAAAATCTATGAATATGAAGATGCAGAATATAACAGTTTTGGTTATACAGTACAGAACCCGTTATCCGGAAAACCGGAACAAAATTCAATAAGTTTTCCCGCCATTTTTTTTTTTTTAATTTTTTTTTTTCCTCATAAGATTTCAGGATTTTTCTTTCTTTTTTGAAAGAAGTTTACTTTACCATCATTTTGGAAATAATCATTAGTGTATTACTTCATCGTTTTTTCTTCTTTTTAAGATTATTTCCAAATATTTTTATTTTTAGTTGAGTTTGACAATAAAAAAACGGCTTTTCGTAGTGATTCAGAAAACCGGAAAAATCAGTTATCCGGAATAGCGTTGGTCCCGATCGTTCCGGATAATCGGTTCCGTACTGTACTTATCATTTCAATTAATGTTATCATAATGCCTTTTTTAAATTTATTGTTGTGTTTTTGTCGGAGAAAATAGTAATTTCGTGAAGTCATGAAAAATCTTGGAATGAGTCATGAATTTGAAAATCTGAAGTGTAGCAGATACCCTGTAATTAATTAGTGTAGAAAATAATTTAAGTAATGAAACCAAATATGGGGCTAGCTGCAAACTGGGTCTCCATAGTTTAGTCAGGAGAGCGGTTGAATGTTCTACCTTTTTACTTTTTGCATATTTGACTTTTTAAGCGAATGCAAGGAATAATTTATTCAAAGACAATTCCACGCAAAAAAATAATTTATAATAAATATTTGATAATAGTTTGACAAATTTCGAACTGCGAGTCCAAATTTTTGCATCATTTTAAATAGCTAAATGCAAAAATCTGCTAATCATTTAGAGTAAATCATGTGTCTTTTTTTTCTAATTTGTCCAGTGCTCTGGAGAAAATTCTTCATCCAGACAAAATCCCAACCTTGCCATAAACCATGGTAGTTTATATTCCACTGATTAGCAAATTTTTTGATAGAAACTATTTTACTTGCAGTTATGTTGACTTTACTTGATTAAACTAATTTTTTACATATTTTAAATCTTGTAATAATACACATATTGCATTGTTTACTTGTAAATATCAAAATAACTTAATATTACTATGGTATTAATTGTATTTGAGTTAGTCTTGGAATCTTTATTTATTTTTTGAAGTAAACAAATATATTTTTTCCCCTTGAAAATATATTTCAGGTTTTATGTTTTGTAGGATTTCATCTGTAACTTTTTTTTATATCGAAATAAGTGCTATGCTATTATAATTAGTGTTATTCATATTAGATACATCATGGATAACCCAAGAAGTGTAAAAGAGAAATTTCTTTAAAAAATATAATGCACATTAGTAAAAAAAGACTATGCATGCATTGCAATTGGTCATATAAAAATTGTTACCTATGGAGTAGTGGTTGATACTTATAATAATTTTTCACTCAGGGATAACACTAAATTTCATAAGACATTAATTTTATGCAAAATTAAAATCTATACTTTTATGTAGTTTAAAGTAAATTGATTTTCTTATATTGTTGTGAATAAATCATTATTTTGTTCCATTTAAGTAATGTATAATTTCCTTAGTGGCTTTAATTTTCTAAACTTGTCATACTTCTTAATTATTGATGCTCTCTACTTATTCATTATTTCGTAATTTTTTTTAGTCCATTTAAATATTGACTAAATAACTCTATTAGTAAAAAAATAATTACCAATTGATAATAATTTTTTTCTTTATTGCTACTAAATAACTCTATTAGTTAAAAAAATAATTACCGAATGATAATAATTTTTTTTCCTTTTTTTGCAGACCGATGAATCGAGTGAATCCCAATTGGTAAATCTGGTTCTTAGGATACGGTAATATTTATTTACTTTGTTTACTCATTTACAAATTTTAAAAAAAAATTCAATTTTTGAAGTGTATAATTTTATTATAATTGTTACAAATCTGATTCATACTTATTAAAAAATGTATTAAAACTCATTTGTAAAATAAAATTACAGCCAGTGTGTTATTTTTGTCTTTTTAAATAGACTTGGTCTGATACCAATTCAAGAAAATATACCTTGCTATTTTAAACTATAATTGTATCGTGGTTTCAGGAAAAGAAACCCAGAATTTTTTTTATTGAATCCATTTTGGTTTATAGCATGATCAGGTCTTTGGCACATTCTACACTTTTGGCCTTTGTTTTATTAAGCTTTGCATTTAGAGACAAAAATTTAAAACGTTGACTGCTGAGTAGAAAAGTTTTGCCGCCGATCTTCAAATTATTATTTAAAATGGAAAATGTGGCACTTAAATTAAGCTGTAAGGCTGCAAATGGATTGAAGAATTATTGGAAAAGCACGACAACTTTATTTTAGAAATATACCCTCATTTCATGTTTAGAACTCTGTCACATTAATATCTTTATATTCTTGGTGCCTTCTGATTTACAGCAGANGCAAATGGATTGAAGAATTATTGGAAAAGCACGACAACTTTATTTTAGAAACACACCCTCATTTCATGTTTAGAACTCTGTCACATTAATATCTTTATATTCTTGGTGCCTTCTGATTTACAGCAGATCTGTGGTTGAGATAGAGGTGTACTAGTTTTAAAATAAGATAGGAATAGCAAGTATGAAGATGAAAGTGGGGTTGGGTCTATTTTTTAGTGGAGTTGAACAATTATTCAAATAAGTAGACATGTTTATTCTGGTAGATTTCAATATTTTGATTCAAACTCATATTTATGTTTTTTTATTAAAACAAAATTTCCTTTTTATTAAATTGGTTTAAATAACTGTTTAGTAGTAACTGTGGTCCAATTGATATGGAATTATTAAAGAAACTCCAAAATAAAACTTAACAACTTTTATTACAAAATAGGAAAACACTATATACAAACCATCTCGAACCAGATAATCTTACTCGTTGCTGGTCCGGACAAAGACTAACTACTTTTAGGAAAGAGGTAATTCCCAAAAGTCATGTGATGGCAGTGCCATCTCTTAATAGAAATAATAGACAAAATTATAAATTCTGAAAATGCATGTTTATTTTTTACTTACGTAAGAACTAAACAAATATTATATCTCTAAATTTTAATAAATTCGACAAAAATAAAAATACAATGTTCATTTTTGTAGTTTTTTAATGTTGCTGATTTGTTACATTTTTCTTTCCAGAAATGAAAATAAAGAATTAAATGATATTAGATTTGAATATGTTCCTGATAGAGGTAATTTTACTTTTCATTAATAATAAACTTTTTATATTTTTACTGGCTAGTTTATATATATATTTGGTTACAAGCTTGTTGAATTATGATGAAATATTTTTATAACAATTTTACTTTTCTATGAAATATATTTTAAAATATCATGTGAGATTACAAATATATAGTTTGGTTGTAGCTTTATAATCAATGTAGCGTATTTAATAAAGCAAATTAACAAAATTGTTAATTGATATTCTGATAAAATTTTATATTCTACACAGCCAAAGATACAACCTTAAACAATTATTTTAATCTTAAGTTGACTTCTGAATACTCACAAACACTCTAAAATGCAGTGTATCATAGTGGACTATTTTCTTGCTACCTTTTAAATAAAAAAAATTATTCTAGAAACTAAAGTTTGTTGAAGTTCTCGTTCCCACCCAATTTTTTTTTAATGCTACTTTAAATAGGTATGAATAATTAGTACAAAAGCTAATTTTATGAGATTGTGTAAAATTTTCCTAAATTAATTTGATTAAAGATGTCCATTAAAATAGGGTTTCAAATTTTGGCTATCATAAACCAGTTTTAACGATAGTTTACTTATTAATTTGTGATTTTTCTATGGAGTTGAAGAAACTTCTATAAATAAAAGTGTTTTGGATTGTGGGATCACTAGATTTTATCACTGTGAGCCATTCACTGAACTTTTTAGACACACTGTAAATTAAATATTTCTGTTCTTATTAGATACAGCAGATGGAATTGCTTCTGAACTTGTTGGCGCTGGTCTTGTTAATGGCAAAGATATGATTGTTGGTGAGTGATTAGGTGTTCATTTATTGTCGGATATAAGTAATTTTCAGTTCAGTTTTAAGCCTTTTTTTTATTTCAGTTGCTGCAAATTTGCAAAAATTAGTGGACAATTTATCGCTAAAGTCTACTGTATTTGCCTTGGTAAGTATTAATTTTTTTAATACATTCTTGTATTTAAGAAATACAAAAACTAAAAAGTTAATGTTAAATATTATTTGCCATCAGTTTACTATTCAATTGTCTAAAAGCTGAAATGATATCAAATTTTCTGTTTAATTATTTAATACAAATTTAACTAAATTAATGACTATTTAAATAAGTGACTTTAGTTTAAGTATAGTAATGGTATTACTCATTGACATTCTTTAAAGATATGTTACATGAAAGTCTCAGCTGCCAAATCGATTGACTTCAAAAATGAATTGTTATTCAGCAGTTTTGTAGCTATTTGTTTTAATTGCTTTTAAAAAAAATTAGAAGATGTAAATTCATTTATCAGTGAATGGCAGGTTATTATTCTTCTAAAATGTCACTAGCTTTGTAAAACTTTTTCAAAAAATTGACATTAGCAGCTGGTATGTTGAAACTAATAACTGAAAAGCAAAAATTTGATATATCTGGTTTGCAAGAAAGTAATTTTTTCTTTAGATGAAATAAAACTAAAATGAACTTTAATCTGTCAAAGATCTTCATTTTCTGTTGGATATCTTTCTGGTAGCTTCATGATTTGCAAGCTTTTAAAACTTCTGGTCTTTATTTGCATAACGTCAACGTTATTACTAAGATTATTGCGTTTAAAGTTTATCATTTTTTTCTAATTATATAATTTGATAGTGTATTTAATTATATGAGGGATGCGACATAATTTCTCAACCAAGCTCCAATAATTTTTAACATATTTCTAAGGCAAAACACGATTCCATATAGCCCAGGTCTCGAATCATCGGATTATTATTTATTTCAAAGGTGAAGATTTCAGTACATAATAACATCAAATCAGACCTGGTTGATTTTTTTGCTGATAAGGATGAGAAGTCTTGTGAGTGCAGGATCATTTAGTTACCGGCAAAAGGTCATCTAGCAAAAAGGAAGCTTATTTTTTATAATTTTATTTTGCACTAAAAAGTGAAAATTACTTTCTTGGAATTCTTATAACAGTTCAACACATTGAAGTAATTACAAATTTTTATTACAGAATCCAGTATCGAATACTAGTGAAATACCAGATGAAAAAACACTGACAGGCTTCGCACAGCTCTCAGTAGTGACAGAATAAATAACTCATCTTTGGACCAAAGTCAACCCACTTTCATTCAGTTCTAAAAGAAAACCTAGTCCAGCCTTCCTGGCAGTCGCTTTGCCGGCCACCATTCACACTTGCCTCTTATGTCTGGAGAAACTTTTGCTTCACTTACTGTGAAAGATTTATATATAGTTCATTTATTTATGATATGAAAAAAAAAGCCAACTTAATATATATATATATTTTGGACTTGTGCCTTTTGTAACAGACTTCTTTTGTGTTTGTGTCCTATGTCTCATCCCTTGCTAGTTCATAAATTTTGCTTATCAAAGTGTTTTTTTTTTTTTTCTTCCTCTTTTTATTTGCACAAAAGGGGCCTTACAATGCTGTGTCTTCTTATCCCTTTTGAATATGCAGAATAAAGCTTTAGTACTGTTTCTTGTGTATAATAAATTGAAATGTTTTGTCATAACTCTATCACATTTAATCAAATTGCAAAGATTGCAGGCAGGTATGTACTGGCCACAAGCTGCTTTGGAGAAAATATTATTCAAAATACTTCAAGCAGAAAAAAATGCTAACAAATTATTGCACGTTTCCCACAATATTAATCCTGCCATAATTTTTTTACTTTATTTGTGTTAAGAGATGTCTCACTCATATCAATAAAGCTTTTTGAGGTTTGATGGGCCGGCAATAAATTACAAAAGAAAAATAGTGTTTAACATTCTATGCCAAAAAATACTGCAATAAAGCTCGTAAATTCTATCAATTAATTTCATTATCATTTACTAAATTTTTTTACTATAATTGCAGAAATATGCAAAAGAATTGAACAAAATTTGAGTAATTAATAACAAAAATATCATTTTAAAATTATCAAATCAATTTTTTTTTATAAAAATGCCCATATTTCCGTGAATGTTAAAGCTGATTTTACGAAATTTTGTTTAGTTATTGCATACAATAACCAAGGTAATTTATATAAGTAAGCTTATTGCTATATTGTTTGTCACAGGGTATTTAAAAACATTTTTCATTCGGATTTATTGCCGGTCCCTAAAAGCTTTAAACAATTAATATGTGTGTAAAATCTCATAACCTTAACACAAAGTTAAAAACTAATTCTCTATTTTTTATTGGTTAATTGTTTAAACGGTAAAATAATAGTTCTTGTACAAATATTTCTTTCAGAAAAATTAGACTATATTTTAAAAGTTATAATAAAAAACAATTCACGATTTTTACAAACTACTGATAACTTCCTACTAAATGTGGTTAGATCACTTCACTTTAAATGCACCAATCAATTTCTAAATGTATAAATTTTTATTTTGATAAAAAAAAAATGGGCAAAAGATATTTTGTATTAAAATAAAAAGTTTGTTATCAAAACAACCAAATTCTACACATAATAGATTATTTAAGCAAAAAGATTAGAGAAAAGAAACTCTTCTCTTAAGATCTGATTAAACTTTTCAGTTTATTTTCAAATGGAATCAACAGAGCAATTTAGAATTGGCTCCAAAAGCTGCGTGCCTAGGAACTGATCCATTCTTTTTCACTCATTAATCTTGATGTAAAAACAAAATACCATGTATTTGTTAAGCAATGCTACTTGTAAGTTCTAATCCAAAATTTTTGTATTTTGACAAGTAAGCATTTGATGTTAACCAATTTTGATGTCTCTATCAAACATTAAGAATAAGCAGGAAATGTTAGCTTTTTTTTTTTTAACACACATGTATATATGCTCGAGGTCGTCGGGCTACCGAAACGGGGGTGCCATGCCCTCCGCAGAGGATCAAAATTGTGATGGCATGTCCGGGATGTTTCCCAGACCGTCGCCAATAGCCCATTGTGCAGCTCTAGTGCGACGTAAATTAACAAGAACAAAAGAAGAAGAACACATGTATATAAAAGAAAAAATCTTAGTTATCTTAACTTTATATGAAAGTCGTCTATAAATTAATAATGGTATTTAAGAAAAACAGTACTTGATTTAGAATTCCACTGCTTGAATAATATAGTAATAACTCCAACTTTTTCCAAAGCTTACATCAAACTGTTCCTAAGCATAGTTTCCAGTTGCGTACTTTACAAGTTCTTTTAGATAACTGCACAAGACATAAAAACGTATCATCAAAATCATGGGATTCTTTCTCAAAAAATATGGCTTATTATATGTTGCCTCAAGCACTAAAATTTAAAATCTCTTGCATTTGTTTGAAGTACATACTAATACTTCTGATAATCGTGAGACTTGCAAGAACTCAAATAATTCTGCCTTTGTATAATTTTTTGGTTATCATTCATAGAAATGAAAATTGCTAAGAAAACTATCATTTAATATTAAAATTTATACAATATTACTAAAGTTATTTGACAGCTTTCAATTTTTACATCTTAAAGGATATATTGATAAGGTTTAAATTAGAAAACCAATAAAAAGAATGTTTGTGAAGAACCTATATTATAAAAAAAATCCTCTCTCTCTTTACTTCATACTCTTTAAGTGTTCATAAAATGTAAATTTATTAACTCTTGATCACTCAGAGTTTTAATAAATTTTTCAAGTAATGATATTTGCTTTACCATCCATTTAAATCAAGAAAAATTATCATCTTTTTTCTCTTTGGTCAACAGATTTAGCATGGCAAGTCAACTGCAAAATAAAACTTTTTCTTACAAAATTTGAGAAACAATGGATGTAGTGTTTTAATTTTTAACCGAGGGCAGTATTTAGCCTTTGTTTATTACTTGGTACAGTGACAAAAGTAATGAAATAGAAAGAAGAAGCCACTTACCTTTTGATATATTTGCACAATGTTACGATCATTTACAACTAAAGGTAGAGAGTGAGAATGACCACATCTAAGCATGATATAGCCAGGTAACATGGGATTCGAATTGTTAGGGTCATCGTTCAACACAGATTGTAGAACCAGGGAGTACATAAATAACATCAAAGGAAAGATGTATTTTAATGTGTGGATTCACAAAAAGCGACCAGTAAATCGTACTAATGTCACTGTTTTTTTTTTTTTTTTAATCCTAAGCTCAGCCTGGATCAGTTGGCCAAAAACTGTCTTGCTGCCCAACATAAATGTAAAATACCAAAAGGAAACGCCTCTTCAATGTCAACACTTTTTTATTTGAAATAAATAAGTAGATGTAATCACTTTTTAACAAAGACATGGGGCAAACTACTGATTCTTTTAAGATGTTGAGAGGTAATCATGGCCCGTCGAGCTATGAAAACAAGACAAATTCCTTTCTTTCTCGGTAAATAGAAAGAATTGTGTAAAAGACACTCCCAACTTTTTGCAACAACGAGTCCGCAGATTTTGTCTTGATGAATAAATTATAGTTCATCAAGAGGGGAGTGATGTGGCAAATACAAGTGTGTCTGCCTCCTTATTGCCACATAACTTGGGATCCATTGAAAAAGAATTTTTAATAAGATTATGAATAGTTAACTTACAAAGAACTTCAAAAGAGGATTACTTTCGATTTACCTAAAATTTGGCCAAATTAAGAGCATCTTTTGACGCTTACTGTCCCTCAGCAGACATGACAGCCTCTCTTCTATACAAAGGTTAAACATGCCTATTTAACTCTTAATACACTTAAAAAATTACTAAATTTTTTTATTTTTTTTTAATAACGCAAAATTCTTTGCTCCAAGAAAAACTACCAGTTAATTTTTTAACAAGATAATAACAAATTCACACTCTTAGTATCGCTTGTTATGACAGGATTCGGTTTTTCTTTCTTTGTGTCTGTAAGGATTTAGAAACAATCCTTTGAAAGTACATACAACAGCAAAAAAAATATGTAACAGTACAACAGATGAAGCAAAAAGCCCGAGAGTGGGAATGAATTTAGAATGAACCCAGATGTTTGTCGTGTGGATTTGGCCTCTGAAAATATTCATGTCTCAACATACAAGTAAATAAAAGACTTTTAAAAGAAAACTGTGCTTTTCTTTTATGATTTATATATTTTTATGTTATCAATAAATTATTTTTTATAATTAATACTGGCATGAAATGAGTCATAAAGCAAGTAAAAAGGCATCTAGCCATGTGGTCTATTTCCAAGTGGGCCAATTAAAAACTCCAAGGCTCTTTCTTACAATGTCAATAAAATTTAATTTTAAAAGTGGCTTTTTTAATTATAATTTACGAGCTGTATGATATTCAAAATAAATCTATAACATAAATACTACAAAATGTCCATGAACTAATTAGAACAAATATGCCTTTATCAAAGGATTTTTAGACTTTCCAAACTGTGCATAGGTAAATGTCAAAAATTATTCACTAACATAAGAAGATTCTTTAAAATAAATTCAAATGCAAATAAATTTATGGATGTTTTTATTTCCAACAGAATATACTACATTTTAAAAACTAAAAAATAAATAAAATTTCATAAATTACAAATTGAACCAGTACAGTGGAATGAAAGAAAAAATAAAATATACAACATTCACTACATACAAAATTAAGTTAACACTAGTATGACCAGCTACAAACATGAACTAAAAATAGAATTACACAATATCATCATAAAACTTGAATACTTGATATTACTAAATACGATTTGCCCAACCATTTTATATAATTAATATTCAAATATACTAACACACCAGCTAAATGCTATATAACAGACTAGGAACTGTCCATAATATAAATTAAATTTTCAAAACTATTTTACATAATAATTAATACTCAACTCCATAAAAAAAAAATATGTATATGTTATAAGGCAGATGGTAATTTTTTAATACATTTAATTTATAAAAATATTTTACATTACACATTTATATATTTTTCAGAAAATATTGAAATAAATTGTTTTATTAAAATTAGGAAGGAAGAATATAAAGGTTTATTAAAAAATTATGAAAAAAGCATGCCTTAAAAAATACAAACATACAGCTACTCTAAACAAGCATTTATTAATCGAAATAAATAAGCGGATAAAATTTAATCTTTTAAAGATTACACAATGACGACCGAAATTTTCATTACGTTCAATCTTGTCCAATTAGATGAATAAAATTTTCAGAATAAATTGAATGTGAACAAATATAATTTAATTAGGGACAATAAGAGTTAGGCAAAATTTCTATAACTATATACATAAATACTTTACATGAACACAGTTTTAATTTTGTTGAATTTTTCAATTTTGTAACAGTAAAAGAGAGGATTAATCACTTTTTCTGCTCGTAAAAATTTTGAAAAAATAATAAACAGATGAATGTTAAACTTTCTCATAATATCTATAAATTTGTTCATTCACTCGAATTGAATATTTGTTCATAAAGCTAGGGATAAATTAAAATACAATAATTTGGCAATTGTTTATATGAAGCATACAAAACATACCCAAACACATCAGCTAAATAAAATAAAAAATAACAAGAATTCACGATATTATATTATACCCGAATTAATAACTTATTTAAAAATTGATGAGAAAAGAAGCTTTTAAAAAGTATTCATGAAAAGAAACTAAAATTAGTCAAAAATGCAATTGAAAGACAAAATATGAATACTATATTTGTGATTCAAATATAAATTTAATAGACAGAATCCTTCCACATCAATTCTGACATTCAAGATATTCTAACTAAATAAAATTTTTTGGAAACTAGAATTTAAAAGAATCTAAGAAATTGGTCAAAATTACAATTGAATAATTAAGATAATGAATTTTTTATTAAGAAGACCATATTCTAATAAATCTGAAAATTACTTCAGAAAGTGATTTGGATCAGAAAAACTTTTCTGAAAATCAAAATATTCCAAACCAATATTATTTCTCGAAAATTACCCGTGAAAAGAATTTCAGTAAAAATATTTATAAATGAAACCAAGGAATTGGTCAGAACTGCAATTGAAAGAAAAAAGTATGAATTTGAATTAAGATGAATACCACATTTTTGATGTCAAGAATACTTTTACATACATAATCCTTTCTGAAATTCAATATTTTAAAAATAATTAACAAGTAAAATATTTAATCTACAGGTTTTAATTTTTGTTTAGCCGAAACATTATACTTCTTGTGGCCTCTCCTTTTTCATAAACTGTGTCCTGTAAAATTAATGATTTTTTCCTTTAAAAAATGTATAATTTTGATAGAAATGAAGGTATTACAGAAGAGAGAACTGAGAGACAAAGCTTTAACAGTTTCCCAAATATGGGAGAATTTTTCTTCCCTATACACCATTTCTCTAGCTAATAATATGAGAAAACTAGCTTTACTTTATACCGAAGAAGAATTCAGGTTGACAACTTTTTGAGTAGCCAGAAGATAGTTGATAAGAAAATAACATAAAAATAAAACATTTTTCTAATAAATGATTTTTAAAAATAGAAGAATAAAATATATTAAGAATAAACTTCAAAAATATATATGGATTTTTAGAAATGATCCATCTCATTTAGAAGCAGTACTGTAAAGAACTTAATAATGAAACTATGAATCTACCATTTAAAAAAGTAAGATTTTTGAAGGAAAAAAATTATCTTCGTTCAATTTTTGAAATATATAGCATGTGTAAACAAGGAAAAAAATATAAATGCAAACAATGATTATAAAATTGTAGAGAACAAGCATCAAAAATGTAATTATTAAACATTTTATACTCAGTCAATGCAAGATAATATACACAAATATATATTTTAATTGTAATTAAAAAAAAGTAAGACATAGAAAAATTTTCACAACATTTCATATCTATATCCAATAGCTGTGATTTATATAGTGGCATAAAAAAAAATATCACAAGTGTAGAAAAACATGATAGAATGTTTTATTTTTTGTTGCATAAAAATACCCTTGCACAAACATAATGGTTAAATAAAACTTACAACCTAAATATAATCCTTATCCACCTATAATTTTATAATAAAGTAGAACATAAATTATCTAAACAAGTTGGGGCTGGAACCACTTTGAATATTTAAAATTGTAAAATGCTACCCCCGGGTGGCGCTACCATCGTTCCGATTTGAGTTCTGTTTTTTTTTTTTTTTTTTTTTTTTTTTTTTTTTTTTTTTTTTTTTTTTTTTTTTTTNTAAATCTTAGCGTCATAGCTTGACATTTGCAAAAGTTACGTAGCCAAGAGTACATCTATCTCTGTGTGCGTTGGCGATTTTTTACAATTTTAGAAATGGACTTAAATTTGCAACAATTAAATTTTGCGTAAAAAACGGATTTAATGGTGCGCGAACGTTGGAAAAGTGTTTCGGCAACGATTCTCTAAAGAAAACGGTCGTTTATCAGTGGCACGAGCGTTTCAAAAGTGGTCGTGAGTCAAACAAAGATGATGAACGCAGTGGCAGACCATCGACGACGAAAACATTGATAAAGTAAAAGAAATGTTGGTCAATAACCGCAAATTAACCCTCAGAGAGATAGCGGAGGGCTTGAACATTGCCTATGGATCTGTCCAAAACATTTTGGTTAATGATTTGGGTTTCCGTTGTGCAGCAGCAAAGTTGGTGCCAAAAGACCTCAATTTCATGCAAAAAAGAGACCGCGTTGAGGTCGCAAAAGACATGATTTGCAAGGCTGAATCCAATCCCACATTCATCAAAAGGATCATTACTAGAGACGAGACGTGAGTTTATGAGTATGACACGCAATCCAGACATCAGGCAAGTGAATGGCATTCATCAAAGTAAAAATCCCAGGAAGCACTGATGGACATACCGAAAACCGAATATAAAAAATGTTTCAAGGATCAAGCGCTGGCATAAGTGTGTTGCAGTCGATGGGGATTACTTTGAAGGGGACAATATAGATTTAGATGAACAAACTTGTATTTTTAATTTTCTGAATAAATTCCGGGAACTTTTTGATCAAGGTGGTATATGATCTAACAAGCATTCCTTTAGCGAAAGAGGAAGCCATGATGTTTTAAGTTGAACTACAACAATGAATTGACTAATAAAACTATTAGGTTTTATTTCTTTATCATAAGCAAAACGACTTCATTGACTAGCATACCTTTTAACAGGTTTACAAGTCATCTAACATTTAATTTTTTAATCCGAATTTTAAAACCCACAGTTATTGGGACAGGAATTGCTATAAGTAATTGAAATCTCAGGATAATAGAGGTATATTGTTCAAACCATCACTTTCCTCAATAAATTGAGTGAATGTTATAATGTGTGGTGCAATACTTATGATTTGGTGGAAGTGAAATTCCTTTAAATGACAAAAAAAAATGTTTTTCCTCTCACGTCTAAACCCTCGTGTGTTAATATGTACCACAGTGAAAGTGGAACCATTTTAAATTCTAAAAAAGGTTTAGTTATAAATTATCATTTAAATGCAAGCCTCATAAAAGTGCTAAAAAAATAAAGGCAACATGTTTTTAAAAAAATAAAATCAAAACTTTGTTTGGAACAATATACATGCAACAGAATACTTCTGAAAAGGTCAAACGGCTAATTAAAAATTGTATAATTTGTTCTATTTAAATAAAATAAAGTCAAATTTTGTCACTAAAGAATAATATTTACTCTTTTTAAATTCAGAAACAAAGTTTAAACAGTTTCAAATATAATTTCATTTTTGGAGCACTGAATAATTTGAGATCCAAGCAAAGAAAATTTGTATTGCACTGTTGCATTAAAAAAAATAATCAATAAGTTAAGATATTCCTACAAATTAATATTTAATTGAGCCCTTATCAAATAATTTTAAAGTAGGATTTCAACTATCTTGAAACAAAGTGAATATGCTGCTTAATAGTTTTGCACAAAAATAATTTAGTGGAAGACCCATCAATTTATCCTTTTAAAAGTTTTAGCTGGTTACTGCTTTGTTGATTGGAATCGATAATTTTTAAGATTAGATGAAATAAATGAGTCAATGATAGTGAAACTACAAAAGTCCACCCTACAAGTTTTGTTACTGAATTTGCTGAAAATGATTAAAAAAACACATGACCCCTGAATTCATCTACCATAAAAATGTGATAAGCTAAATTTGTTAAGTGAGTTCTTTTTCATAAATGATTTCAAACAGTCTGAAACAATGAATCCTGCGGGTAAGACTATATGCCTAAATGATGTATATAATTAGTGGCCGGACTTTAGGTTTAAACAAACAAATTTTGCAATTTTTACAAGCATTAGTAATAAAAATAAAAAAATGCTAGGTCAAACTTTAAATCCTTCAATTTTTTAAATCTGTTATAAATCCTTTGAATTTGTAGAAAAGGGGATGCTTTAAACACACAAAAATTAGAAATATTAGAACAAAAAACTAAAAATCAAGAAAAATAAAGACAAAATAATATCAGGGAAACTACAAAGCCTAGAAATTATTTGAAAAACTCTGACAATAACTACTGTAGTCTGAGCTTTGAGACACAAGAGCACATTAATTAATAAAAACTGAGGAGGGAAATCCGAGTATATATATATAAATGCTGAGTTTGGTAACAGAGGTATTCAGTTGAAAAGTTTCGGATAATGGAGGTTATGCTGCAATGGTTAAATTCTTTTGCGAATTAAGAAATTAAGACCATAAGCATTTACGAAAATCAGAAAAATCTAACTGAGAATATGGAAAAGCTTTTTTAAGAGATCAATGAATTTTGTGTGAATTCTGTACATGAAAATGCAACATACCTAAAATTCAGCACATAATTTTACAGCAAACTCTAATGTAATGGCAATACAATAAAATTATTTATCAATGAAAGTTTTAAATTCACTTTTATTAAAAAACAAAACTAAATAAATAAAACTATATCAAATGGAATGGGGAGGTAAACAATTAAGAAATATAAATAAAAACTCATTTATTTTCCATTTTATCACCCAATGTACCAAATATACTTCAAGTACAGTAGAGCGCCGATTATCCGAACTGCTCGGGACCGAACGTGGTTCGGATAATGAAAAGTTCGGATAATTGGAAAGTTGTTTAAAATCTAGTTTAAATGATTATTATTTATGCACTAACTTCCCTTTTTCCAGGCTTAGAACTGGCAGTACTATTTAAAATAGCTCTGGCGTGTTTAAAAAAAAAATTTCAGCAATTTTTCAATCGTTTTTATTTATTTACTTCCTTTTTTTTTCATTTTGAATTTTTTTGTCAATTACCGATTTAAACCTTCTTTGTCTATTTTCCATTGCAAAAGAAATCCAGTAAAGACTTTTGTTTTAAAGAAGATGCTCTTTTTTGAGCAGCCTTTATTCTTTTTAACTAAATCAACTGAACTGGATCAGCATCATTTTGACGTTCTAGNTTATTTATTTTTTTTATGAAATTTAATTAACAAATTTTAAAAGATAAATGTAAATATAAAGATAATCCTCCTAAAAATAATAAAGAAAGTGTATATTTATATATTAGGCAAAACAATTATTGACTAATATCTTATTTAATAGATATTTTAAAAATATTTTAGTTTCCTTAAAAATTCGAAGTAAGAAGGAAACTTTTAATAGTTACAACTCATAGCTCCTAGTTTCAACAATTTTTAACAGTTTTTATTCAAATAATTGTGCTTTATTTGTGTTTGTAATTATTCTTCATATCCACAACACACTTCTCAACCCCTGAAAAAAAAAAGTACAGTAGAGCGCCGATTATCCGAACTGCTCGGGACCGAACGTGGTTCGGATAGTTGAAAGTTGTTTAAAATCTAGTTTAAATGATTATTATTTATGCACTAACTTCCCTTTTCTCACTTTTTCCACGCTTAGAACTGGCAGTACTATTTAAAATGGCTCTGGCGTGTTTAAAAAAAAATTTTCAGCAATTTTTCAATCGTTTTTATTTATTTACTTCCTTTTTTTTTTTTTCATTTTGAATTTTTTTGTCAATTACCGGTTTAAACCTTCTTTGTCTATTTTCCATTGCAAAAGAAATCCAGTAAAGACTTTGTTTTAAAGAAGATGCTCTTTTTTGAGCAGCCTTTATTCTTTTTAACTAAATCAACTGAACTGGATCAGCATCATTTTGACGTTCTAGACTGTCAAAATGAAGCTCGCATTCTTGGAAAATAATTTTAAGTTGAAGAGGGCTAAAAGGGTATGTAGGTTTAACTGTATGTATGGCTACTATAAGAAAACTGCTAAAAAGGTTGTAAATTAAATATGGTCATTAAATGTAGTGGATATTATTTATTCTTCTGAATTTAGAAGAATTGTCGATAAGTTAAAAAGTTCTAAACTTGAAAAAAAGGGGGGGAAACGAATTCGGACATAGTTCGGATAATTGGACGTTCGGATAATAAGGGTTCGGATAATCGGCGCTCTACTGTATATTATTTCCGAAAGAGATAAATCAGTTTCATATTTTTATGACAAAAATTTATTGTCTACTGTCTAAATACTCTGTTTTAAAAAATAAGCCATTCCCCTTTATGTTTCAATCATTTTTTTCCCACAGCATTTACATATTACAAAGAAATTTTTTGCATAATTCTAATAAGTTTATGATTCCCATAAAATAAACATATCACAGCAAAAATAAATAGACAGATATATATATATAAAAGTAATAATAAGATAATACTGAAATTAGAACTGATAATAAGATAATTAAAAATATAAGATAAATGATCCGGCATTCTTAAATTGCATTTCTATAATTTAAAAACAAGCTAGCTTCTTAAAAAGAAATATTTCAATAGTTAGTACTTGTTTTATTAAGTAGAATAAAGATTGTGATCAATAGAGAAAATGAAGTTAGTATTATACATAAGTCAGTATCATATATATCCTTTTTATGTCATACATAAAAAGGATTCGTTTTTACATATTTAAAATGCGTACTTAAGGCTAAATAAAAGCATTAAAATTTATTTTATTTGAAAGCTAAAATTTATATTTTTCAAATATAAGATGTGGAAATAAATTTTCAACTAAAAACTTTTTTAATTTTCAGCTTATCTGCTCACTCTTTAGAATAAAAATCATGAAGATACTAGTTGGAAAATCAGGTAAGTTTAGGTAAGAACAGAAAGTTTATGTAACATATTGTTTTATAAAATAATGTACATTTTTATCGCCTTTATTCGCAAAGTTATTTTACGAGCATTTGCTTTAATAATAACATACAGTTAACTGTCACCATCTACTTTTTCTAAAATCTTCAATTCAACCAGGCATATATTGCAAACTTTCTTTGAAAATTTACAAAGCATGCAAAGCTTGGTTCAGCTTTAAAACAGATTTCATAAATTTTAGAGAATTTAATGATACAAGAAATTACAATAAATATATATATATATACTTCCAAGCAAGTAGTGCACTTGTTCTTGTAAAGCATGCCCACTGAAATTTTCCAATAACCTGACATACGCTATCACACTTCATTTGGTTAATTGCAGCTGAATATAGTGCTAAATGTTTCAATCTCTAATTTTAAAAAAGGAATGATCATTAGGAAGATTTACTCTACTAACAGTAAGGGAAAAAATAAATAAGAATATATAAATAAAAACAAATAATACGAACAATCTAACACTCTAAAATAAGGAAGTCAGCCATAAGAACGGGAAAGTATGATGTAAACTTTTGAGATGCATACTTAAGTCTGTGAGAGTCAAAATACATAGTCAAATTTGTATGAAACTTTCCAAGCCATAGTTTTCTATTGATTACTAATACATAAAAATCAGTTTGCTTCACATGATGAAAATAGGTTCCACCCCCCACCCCCCAAGTAAATTCAGTGTCAGCAGTCAAATGGCATATGTATCTAATTTTTTAATCTAAGCTAAATTAAAATTTTATTGATAAAACAATTGTTTTAATTATTATTTTATATAATACTTGATCATTTAAATTTCATAAAACCCCTTTAAATCAAGGATCTAAAAACTTATTAGCCTAAGGATAATACAAACTCTTCCACTAAGCCCTAACTAGCACAGGCATAATTTTGGGGAGGTCATCTCCCCAAAGCTTTAGAAATTTAAGGAAAACTGCTCTTATTTCCCAGTTTTAATCTATAAGAAACATTTTACAAATCATTTTATTTCTCCTGCCATTTGAGACATTTTGTGTATTCTCACTCAATTACCTATTATCTAGATCAGTGGTCCTCAAATTTTTTTCGGTTACAGAACCCTAAATGATCGAGTGTCTTTTAGCGGAACCCCCATTTTAAAAATCAATGTTGTTTTTTTAAAAAAAGAACTTAATAAATGGTTCTCAGAGAAAAATAATTCCTTATTCTTGAATTTAGTTATTCTATTTTAAATTGATGATAAATACTGATACAATTGTGATGTAAATGAATATTTTTTCCATAATTCCTTTTTTATTCCTATTACATTATATGTACTGTAATTGGAAAGCATATATATTTATTTAAATTTTGCTATTTATTTTTTCATCGGCAATTTATTTAAATAGTTTCATAAAATTAACCGAAGTATAAAATAAATAACAGATTATTGGTTGGAATTATAATTGGTTAAAAAAAAAAAATCATGAAATCCTAGGAATTTTTCCACGGAACCCTTAGGTTCCTCAGAACACCTTTTGGGAACCACTGATCTAGCTCATAATACCACTGAACTGTATATATTAAATAAGCGCAAATTTTAGTTTCAGAAACAGAGACTAAATTAGGGATCTCTGCCATTATAGGATGTCACTTATGTTTTCCTGATAAATTTCATATCCAATTAAAATATTGAATTTCTTGAAACTTAATAAAGACCAGTTAGGCCTGCTACTGCAGGCTGAATATGTGATGATAGGAGACTGGTTTGAGCTTGCTGGCTTTAATTTGGTGAAATCTGCTTTATTATCAACAATCAATGCTTCTTTGGTTTAAATAAGGAAAGAAAAAAAAACACCAAGAGAATACATTTTTAACAAAATTGTAAAGAAATAAAACTAATTCTAGTTTAGAGAATATAAAGAAATACAGTGAGTATCTTAGAAGAAGGAAAATACTTAAGTCACTATTGATTCTTACAACTCTATAATACCGGCAGAGGAATCAATGGAAAGTCTGCAAGTCCCAGTCTCGCTGAAAGTTCTTAGAAGAGGAAAAGGAGGAGGAGAAAAATAATCTCCTTCAGGACTAGAATCTTCTTCTTGTGCCTCAGTCTGAGAGTTATAATTATTTATGGAATTGGCTAATTCTTTAGATAGTTCATGGTTTACTGCTAAGTGAAGAGACATGGTTTCCAACCATTCCTTTATAATATTAAACGAAGGCCTAGAAAAATGCATTCAAGAGTTAATAAATCTACACTCTCACCAATTTTGTGATTTGCAACTTACAAGGTTTTCCAAAATTCACAAAACAAATTCAGATGGGGGAGATGAAAGACATTAAAAGGATGAACATGAGATGGCAAACTACCTTAAGAAGGTGGAAACTCATGCTAGTGTCAAGGCCAAGCTGGATAACAATGAAAAATGCTATAAACTTGTAAACAACAAAAAGATTTATGTGATTAATTATTACAAAAGTTGTTTGAAGTGCACCCACTAATTGCACAGTATACAAGGATGTAAAAATAATTCCCGGATTCTCTTGAAAAGATGCACAATGTCCTGCTGAGGTCCGCTGAAGAAACGACAATCTATACAATGAAATCCTCCAGTATATCTACAGGAGTCACAAAAACTACTGATTTAAGGTGATCCAATAGGAAAAAGTGACCTATGATTGACATTCGGCAATAGTTAAGGCCAAAGAATGGGTCCCACACGTCCAATACACTCGGGATCTCAGCATGTTTTGAAACTTCATATTCATGTTTTCATTCTCTGAATGTCTTCCACTGATTTAGTAAAGGGAATTTTGGAACAACCTGTATACTTTTGCTAAAGCAATTTCTATGAATGTAACAAATATTTAATGCACAATTTAAAAAATGTAACATAAATATATGATAAAATACAGCGGTATAAACCTTCATGTTAGCTATTAGAAAAATTTTATCAAAATTAGGCTGCAACATTTGTAAATGTATATAATTAACCCCAATTGACATCAAACATTTTGAAAACATGATAAGCAATTATAATTTTTATAATGGATTTTAAAAGTAGAAAAATATTTAGAAAGATTAACAAACCAAAAATATTTATTAAAACTAAAACCAAACAAAAATAAATTACAGTAGGGTAAACTTCCTATTTACCTAAAAGGAAAATGTATAAACATTTCACAAGAGGATTTAAAAAAATATGCATGCAATAAACTGTAAATTCCACCAAATGTCAAACAGATTAAACACTTACATTTTTTATAATAGCTTATAAAATGAATAAATAATTAGAATAATTAACAAAAACTAATAATGATTAAAGATAAAAACATAAATGAAAAAACTACATTTATTAAGCAGACTAAAACCAAAAAAGGAGAGACATTTCACAGACAACTTTTAGTGGTGATCCTGCAACCTACACTTTCATTTCAGTACAGGCAAAAACCTTTTCAGTCTACTTGTAACTTTGAAAATTTTATTTCATTTTCTTCTTTTGTTCATAGTAGACAGTTTTTTTGATTAGAGAATAATTTTACACACCCCATTTAAGATATGGCACAGAGTTCAGCTTAAAACTCTTAACTAGCCCAAAAATGGTCAAAATTTGAATGGATAATATGATCCTTATGGCAATAAATTCCGTTTGTAGCCATCAGAACATTAATGCTTATATTGTCAGCCGCCAGAGAGCTTTAGTTAAAATTCAGACAATTAAGCTAGTTGGGCAGTGCGAAAATATTTATTAATGATAAATTCCCAGTTACTATAAATTTTGTATATAGTAGCTGTGATGGCTCAGGGGATAGAGCGTACCCCTTCCAACGAGGTGAACTGGGTTCGATCCCAGCAATGGCTTGTCGATACGAATCCGCATCCAGATTGCACCAACCACAGTGCTGACGTGAAATATCCTCAGTGGTAGAACGGTCATGGGTTAGAGTCCCCTTGTCGTCAGGCTAACTGTGGGAGGTTCTCATGGTCTTCCTCTCCATGTAACACAAATGCGGGTTAGTTCCATCAAAAAGTCCTCCAGGAGAGCAAATTTCTCCCAATACTTGATCCAGAAGTTCACTTGTCTTCCAGATTGGGTTCAAAATTACAAGGCTACGGAGTTGAACATTAGTAGTCGTAAATGTAGTTGTCAGCTGTTCAATGACGGTAATAAAATTAGTATTTGCTTGTATAAAATTAGTATTGAAGCTTGTGCTGTTATCAGGCAAAGTTTCAGGTGCAGTTTGTGCATTCTACTAAGTTAAAATTTTGATTGAGGACAAATTCTACTTGGTGATAAAATGACAAGCAATCACTAAGCGGACAAAACAAAACACTCAAGATGGAAGTTTGAGCACTCTAGCTAGTCTTTTTAGCTAAACGCTTCGAAATACAAAATTCAAGTTCCAAGCCTCACAAATGCGAAAGAGAGAAAATAAAAACTCAATAAATTACAAAACAAAATCATTGAGCATGCAATGACATAATATGGTTTAAATAATCTTGTTAAAAAGGAATACATGCCAAAATTATTATTATTTCATTCTATTTTAAGGATAAAATCTATAACTGAAAATGAAGAAGATATTTGTAGGATTAACATTAAAATGATTAAGGTTTTACACTTCTAAATACTCAGGAATGATATCTGTAACTTGCCACAAATTTTATTTAAATAGCTAAATAAAAGGCTAAAATTCTACAGATCCTGAATACTGCATGCTGATATAAAATAACACACACATGCTCTTACCATTTGAATTATAAATTCAACTTTCTGACAGCTAAAAATATAAAAAGGTCTTTTTAAGAATTGAAGAAATTAATATTAATTAAAAAGGCACATATACCAGAATTTAAATGAAAATAAAAATAGCTAATAAATTGTGATACCCGGAGAAATAAAGTGAAGAAATTTAGAGCTAGTTTTATATTTTAAAAAAAAATCAAAAATCTTTTCACATTACAAAATTTCTGAGTTCAAGGTAGAATTTTGAAAAATGTTTGGTTAGGAGGGAAAAAAATGAGAAAGTTTAGAAGAAGAAATGGAGATGTGAAAAAGAATAAAATATGAGGTGTTAAATAAATGTGTACAATAAGTTTTTAACTGAATGCTAAAATTTCACAACTATTGATGCATTTCTTTTATTTATTTTTTATCAAAAAGCTATTTAAGATAGTATGAAACTTGACAAATCGATAAATGAGAAATGAAATTACTCCTTCTGCACAGAATAAAGGATTGAAAGAATATTTTATAGTTATTATCCTTATTTATTTTTAAAAATTCATTTCATTTTATACGTTTTTAATTTGCTGGTAAAGTTTGCTTGATCATTTAAAAGAGTTTTGAAAGAAAAAAGAAAAACTGAAATTTATTGGTGACAGCAAAATAAATAAATCAAAAAGTAACAGATTAGAACTCAATATTTATAAGAAAAAATATGTTTTGACTAGCTATTTCTTAAAACTCTTGCGTCTAAATCCTTGGTCTTTAAATTTCAAATAAAAAAAATTTTTGATCATAAGAATAGAATTCCTTAAATTGTGCTTGAAATTATTCTTTTCAAACACGTATATGGACATTTATTATAGACATTTGTATATTAAAATTAAATAAACTCATAGAGAATAATATTTATATGACAAAAACAGTTTTCTAAGTTTGCATACATCTTCAAATATGAAATACTAAACTATACTCTAATATAACTAATACTATAATACAAATATTTCCATTTTTTTAAAAAACTTGCTTAAGAAAAAAAAAATTTTGTCTATAAATTTCTTTAGCAAATAAATTTTTTAACCATAAAACAAAATTAAAGTTTAAATGTAAAATTATTCGTAGAAAACTAAGAATTTTTATTAAATTTTTTAAAGAAAAAATTATTAAAAAAAACTGAGTTACTTCAATTTACAAAAGTAAAAAAATTTTTGTAAAACTACCAAAGAAAATCATAAATTGAAGTATTTCAATAGAAGGATGAATTTTTTTTTTCAAAATGTACAACAGCCATTAATGTAAAAAAAAAAAAAAAAGTATTTTGGTCAAAATATTTCATTTTGCGTCTCACTATTAAATTCTAGTTTTAAAATTAATTTAAAAGGCATGTTTTAAAAAAATGACAACCAATGCAAATTATTACTTTCAGAATCACAAGTATACCTTTTTTCAGGAGAAATATCACAACATTTAAATGCTATTTCAGAATAAAGCTCAGGACAACCATCACAAAACTTTTCTTTAAAAGCTGCAACATTAAGTCCAAAATCTGAACTTCTAGGCAAGATATCAGGATCAGCAGGAATTCTACCAATTATCTACAAAAAAATTAATTAATTAATTTTTTACATGGAAATGGAGGATAATCAAGGTTTGAGCATGAGCACTTAAAATATTAATATTACTAAACTAAACTCAGTGGCGCAACAGCCCATAAAGGGCCATGGACTACTGTGCCCATCTCAGTTTTCTTGACCTTTATGCTCTGGGGTGCAAGAGCAGATATTCCGGTTGGATGGTCAGCTTAACGCAAAACCCTCAATGTTTAGTTCCCATACATGCTTCATACTAATTTTATCGACCCACTGAAGGAATGAAAGGCTGAGTCAACCTTGCCTGGCCCGAGGATCCAACCAAATACATGCGGCACACGACCACTCAGTCACAGAGCATTAAAATTACCACCTAATATACTATAATAGGTAACAACTTTTAAAATGTTCACATTTCTAACTTGTTAAAAATTTTGAAAATCAATCAAACACAAGGGAACAAATTGATTGCTGCATTTATACAAATAATTGATCTTGCCTATAAAGAAGTGGAATTTTCAATCTGGAATTAGTTTTTCTCTAAAAGATATAGAATTTTTTTACTTTTAGTCTATTTTTTGTCGAAATGTACAAGCCTAAAATCATTTTAAGGTAACAAGGGAACCCATAATTGTTGTGACAGAGTTAGGGCACATAATCAGGATTAAAACTGCATAGATATCTATACCCGGAAATGTCACCTTACACTAGGTGAGCTTCCCGATTATGACTTGTTCAGAAGCACATGAAGGAAAACACCCCTAGTGGCCTATGACAGCATTTGCAGCATAGGTTCCAATGAAACTTTAATCCTGAGGATGTGCCCAATCTTCCCTAGAAATTTGTCACAACATTCAAGCGATTCCCTGTTAGATATAACGTTTTAAACTTGTACAAAAAATAGATTAAAAATGTCACTAAAAGACAGTAGCTTTGAGAGAGAAATCAATTGCAAATTTCAAATTAGCAATGTGAATGAATCTAAGATTTGCTAATAAAAAAAAAATTCATGTAACAAAAACAAAAAATTGTTCCTCAGCGTAATTAATGAATTAATTTGAATCTGAAGGGTGAGGACAATTTTACATTATATAATTGTATTGCCTCACATTTAATCAGATACATTCAATTGCTTTTTCTTTAAATTAGATTATTCTCAAATCATAAGCATCGGGTTTACTTTTAGTCAGATATAGTCATAAATTATTGTACTTGAATATGAAATAAAATGACTAAGCCCAATCTTCTGTAAATATTTGTTCAATATCAGAATAAAATAAGCATGTGAATGCTTGGCAAAGGATAACTAAAACTAAACAATATTAAGCATGGCTATATATATATAAAAACTCACCTTTTGTCAGTAGAGTCCTATAATTAATAAAGGATAGCATGAAAAATTAAAATGGGCATTTTAAATTAATGAAACATTGGAAATGAATTAGAAACACATTACACTCGCATAAACAAAAACTAAATCTGAAACTTCAAAAAATGTAAGGTTTAAATTGCTCAGCAATTCTGTTTAATTTAATTTATACAAGTTGTCATATATATTCCTCGGCGTATTGCACATTAGTTGATTAATTCACACTTAAAACTGTCTCACCTCACACAAAATGATACCAAAAGAAAATATGTCAACACGCTCATCATATTTTTTATGTGACATCATTTCAGGCGCCATCCAATAAGGATTTCCAACAACGGTATATCTTTTCTTTCTTTCAGGGCGACGATTTCCCGTGCTCGATTTTCGACTTAATTGCTTATCGAGCATAACACGCGCCAGTCCAAAATCAGCAACTACAACACTTTTATCCTAAAAAGGATGAAATAAAAATAAACATCATAAAGTAAATCAATACAGCTTAGTTTTATTAACATAATCATTATAACATAACATGATTTGGGTAAATGATATTTGGGGGAATCAAAAAACTTAATACAAAAATTTATATATTTCAATTTAGAATTTGATTATCTTATTGTTTCATCTTTAGACAAACTATCTTACTTTCTCTTAAAAAATATTCCAAAATGCATGTTTATAATTTTATTGCAACCTTCATTTCTGTGTACTTTTAGCACTTAATAATCATTTACTGGTAAATTAATAATAATAATATCAGTATAAACTTATAATGGCTGCATGCAAAATTTATTTTTGCATATTGTTATAAACAAAACAATGTAAACAATTAAGTGACTTTTAATCTTAAAAGTCTCGTTTATTTTTTTAAATGTGATAACAATTAATAAAAAAAATAGAATTTTGCTTATAATTCTGGGAAAAACATATTATGAATAAAATATAATATGAACAAAGAAAATATATTCTAAAAAAGTACTTTAAAAAAAAAACAATGTAATGACATAAGAGATGTACCAGGTCTAAAAATATTGCTGAATCTGGAGCCCTGGTGAAAATTAAGTTTTTTACTCAGCCAATTACAGGTATGCAGTAAAATTTTGGTTAATTACCTGGTCAGTTATTATAACATTCATGTAAAAAAATATTAAAGTCGTATAATTTTCTAGCTAACAAATATTTTACAAGACATAGTTCTAATGAGGCTCATTGCACATCTATATAAATAAAACCACAAGTTTTTTTTTTTTTCCAAAGATAAATTTAAAAAAAAAAAAATTCTAAAAGAAATTAGGAATAAGTGTTCACATGCGTAAAATGATTAACGTAAAATTTTGATATGCAAACATCTGTTAATAGTAGATTTTATAACAAATTTTTCATTTGATCTACTTAATTTTCAATAGCATTTACTTGTGTAGATACTGTTTAACCTAGGATATTTTTTAATTATTTTAAAGACAATACGGTATATTAATGAAAAATGTTTTAACTATGAAGACTTGATTTTTAATCATCCGAACTATAAATGCAATTGATGAGCAATGAGATTTATCTTAGTACAATCTCTTAAAACTTTTGATACATGCAAAACTTCATCTTATCACCAATGATGAAATGAAGATTAATAAAGCGACTTTGGTGCCCTCAATGTTACAATACTGTCCCTGTATCTTGTTAATTTTTAACTCCCAAAAGGTAAAATAACTACTACTAGATCAAGCAACAAATAAGAGACAAATTTGCTTTCATGAAAAACTTTTTCTGTCAACCTAATGCATATTTGCGTTACACAGATAAAAATAAAAACACAGAAACCTCCCATGGTTAGCTGGATAGTAAGATAACTTTAACGAGGCTGTTTGGAAATTGATTTTATTGAGCTAGCTGTTAAAAAACATGCTTTCTAGTAAAAATTTGGCTTCAACAACCGTTGGCCAATTTTTTAATACATGCTCCTCTTAAAAATAAAAAAATAAATATAAAAAACGCAATCACCTTTTGCAGAAAATATAATAATATATTTTTCAAAAAGAATTTCTAGTTGACTTAAGTAAAAATAAAGATTTTTTTTAAAAAATTGCTTTTATTTACATAGAAAATTAAGGGTTAAAAGTAGTATTACCATAAGAATAAGTAATGTGTCATTTGTACGAAAATACTTACGTTCTGTACTAAATTTCTAGAAAATGGCTAAGCCTCCAAATCCAAATAATGAAAATAGTATTTACTCATTTTCTAAATGCAAATTCATTAGGTGAGTAATATACATATATCACTCTTTTATACAGTTATCTTTGAGTTTTGATACTTTTATTATTTTTAAATAAATACATGTAATTTTCTACTTTAAATTTTGTAATTATATGCGCATCATATTAACTTAGTTAAAATAGTTTTCAGCATTAGAGTTCTGTATTTGCATACTTTTTTCTAAACGGACACCTCTCTTTAATGAACATATTTCTCTATCCTAAAGGTGTTCACTTTACCAAGCTTCTCAGATTAAAAATTCTTTACGAGAGGAAATATCTCTAGCCAAAACGAAATATTTGAGTTAGATGATTAAACTAATAGAATACATAGATTTCAAAAACTAAATTCATTTTCATGAACAATTTTAAAGCTACTAAAAATCGAAATCTGATTCAACCGAACCTAAATAAATGTTAAAAGTCTTCAGAGTAAAAAAATCAGGTTGGTGTATCTGGTAGTAAAATTCTTTTGCTGTGACTCAGTAATAACCAGCTAATGAAAATCTGTCTTAATTGAAATATTTAAAATTATAATCAAAAAGATGTTCATACCTCTCTCACTAAGCAATTGTTAGAATTCAAATCCCTGTGAATGATATTTTTTGAATGCAAATAAGCCTGAAAAAAATCATTAAGAAAAATTAGTAACCAAAAATTATAACAAAAAGAAATATTCTCTAGACTCTGCTTTGAACATTTTAAAATCTTTAGAAATAAAATTTTTATACAGTAGTAAAATTTCTATACTATGTTGCAATTAACAGAAAAGAAGAATTTTTTTTTTTTTTTTTTGAAAATTTATACATCCTTTAGCTGTAGATCAAGTTGCACAAAACAGACAATTTTTTTGTTCTAGTATTTAAACATTTATTCATTTCAAAGATCAATAGTTTCGTTTTACTTATAAAACATCAGCATCGCAAAGGCAAAAGCAATAACTACACTGAATGATTAGTAATATACCAAGTCAAGTGAAAGAAAGAAAACTTCTAAACAATTTGGAACTTTGAAAAAAGAACTCACAAAGTGTTTATAATAGTAATAAAATTCAACTCTCTAGTTCCATTTCAGCAGGCAATAGATCAGTCATACTGGGGGGGNGGGGGGGGGGGGGGTTTACCGCAAGTTTAACAATTGACAATTCTCAAACTAAAGATTGAATCTTTATTTTTTTTTATTCCATAGTAATTTTTAGAATAAAAAAAAAAGCTTGTGTCAAGTTCAGAAACAAAAATGGCTCTTTCAGCTTGTGAAATTAAAACTCTGTAGTTCCATCTCTGTGGCTTCTAGAGCGGCCTGCATGATATTATTTCCTACACATTTAACAGTTATAATTCTTAAATTATTTATTGCATGCTTAATATTTCATTGGATTGTACTCCCTGTACATCTTTCTATACAACTTTGCAATTTCAAGTTTCTAAGTTTTATTAGTTTTTGTACAACGAAGCAAAATGTAACGTCAAATTGAACAACCATAACTGCAGCAACGATTTATGAGAATATTTTATTTAATATTTAAAGTGGTAGTAAATTTTATGATTTAACATTTCATTATTAATTTAATAAATTTAATTCGGGATGAATTTTTCCACCGCTACATTCAAACTTAAACATTTATGTAAAACCTATTACTTGTGCAGAGAAATCTTCAAGTGTGGTCAAAATTAAATAAATTAATCTAAGCTTAAATTGTTATTTTGCTACCATCTTAAATAATCTGGGAAGCTAGAACTTTCGGGTTAGCAAATAAGAAAGATAAATCTAAATAATTTGTTCTCCTGATTAAATTCTTTATAATTACTAATAATGTTTCATTCCAAAAGTTTGTTGTATTTTTTAAACAAGATTTTAAACTGTATTCATCATCAACAACACTGACACGACAGCACTTTGTGGCCCTGGGTCTTTAGAAACTTTTCCCAATATATTTAAACTGCATCAATGCAAATTATTTATTGTGTTGGGGGATTATACATCATAGTATAATATTCTTTATCAACAGAGTTTTAGATTTTTTTTTCTCTACAAAATGGCTTATTAGATGAAATGTTCTACTAACAGAATGATTTCTATGAAACGACCTGTCAATGCAATAATTGATGCTGAAATGAATACTACTATAGTTTAGGATAATAAAAAAAAGAGCAGATGTTGATCCATTAACCGGTCTCAGTTAAATGCTCAACTAACTATCAGTTTATTAAAAAAAATATTAAATTAAAACACAATTTTCATTCATAAACTTATTTCAGTATCCACTCATATTGGATACAATATTCGTTGATTCTAATTCACTGACAATTCTGAATAATTCACTGTCTTTTTACCCTTGTTCTTTTCTTCCTTCATTCACACTTGCTACATCAAGAATCTTTTAAAATAGTTATTGCAATTGTCTTTGAATGAAGAAATGCCAGTGACATAATGTGTAACCTAAGAAACACTAAAATAATTTCAAAATTACACATGACCCTATGAATGAAATGAACCTGTCGGAGAAATTACTATTTGACGGAATTACCAAATTGATCAATAATTAATTATTTGTCAATGAAGTGGCGTTAGCAAATTAATTGTAGCGAAAAAGTAAGGCGACTTTTACATTTTCGTCCTCCCTATGAAAACGGGCATGATAAAAAATAAATAAAAAATTTCTCAATGAGACCAGACTTTTTTTACCAACATAACATGGGAGAGAGGGAAACAGATTTCTCCTTGTTTCTATAATAGCTTGCATCCTTTCACTCTAGTAACTAATAATTAACTAATACTCGCACTAGTAACACACTAATGCAGTTGCTTAATTATGGTATTGTATAACAGATAACTATAATACAATAAAATATGCACTATGATAAAGTTTAATGATGAGTAAATATACTTAGGGAAATATTGCACAAAATTTTCCAGAAAAATATATAGTGAAGAAACTTGGTATATTTTAGATTTTTAAAAAAAAAAAAATAATGATAATAATGTGGGAGGGGGGGGGACTTTTAAAAAGTTGAAGTTAAAGTGAATTTAATTTCATAACTTTAGATAAAAAGGAAATAATTTCTCAAATTGTAATAATAATAGAAAAATATTGCTTAATAAAACACATATAAAAGAAATGCTAGTTTTATAACAGACAAATGTAAATTTACCATTCCAGAAGCTATATCTTTAGAAAAATTAACTCGCTGCAACCAAGATATATCCACTGACTTATCATGAATGAAGTCTTGCAGTGTGCCCCCTGATAAGAATTCAGTCAGTAAATGCAGCTTTTGATCTTTGTAGAGCACACCAACAAACCGCAAAACATTTCGATGCTCCAAAGAGCGCAGGACAGCAATTTCTTTGACAAAGTTCTGTTGAGCCTCCTCATCCAGTCTATAAAGTTCTTTCATCACCATTTTCTGCCCTGTGTGCCTGTGAGTGACCTGAAATAGAAAGTAATATAATATTTTAAATACAGTAGAGTCCCGATTATCTGAGTTTCCGCTTTAACCGAGATATCAAATACTTCAAGGATTGTTCTTTTTTGTTGTTCTAGTTAATTTTTTATTTTTAAAACTACCATCGAAAAAAAATTCTGAATTTTATCTTCCAAACACTCAGGAAAACAAGTTGACAGACAACACGAGATAACCGATGAAATGATCTTTAATATCGTCAATAATGAAAATGAATCTAGCGAAAATAATGAAGACAGTGACAATGAAAATCAAAGCATATAAAAAAACTCTCCTACAGATGAACTATAAGCTATCGAAAGTGCTATTGAATATATAGAACAACAAAAAGAGGAGAAACTGGCCTTCCTGTTATCCCCAAACTAATGGTGAAATATTGCTTTTTATTAAACCAGTAGACCAGGAGAAACTGGCAAAATCCAATAATCTACTGGAAAATACAGAAGAGTTGGCAGCTATGGCTATATGGATCTTCTTTTCAAGGTTGGTAATAAATAAAAATTTTATTTATCAAAAACTTGTGCAACCCTTAATAATGTAGTTCCAATTATAGGTAAATTACATTGAAAATTACTATAAAATTATATTTCAACCATTTTTCATTCGGTATATATTTAAAAAAACACATAAAAAATATCCTTCATTAACCAGGAACTAAATACAGTGAAACCTCCGTTAAGCGGACATTCATGGGACCAAAAAATTTGTCCGTTTATGAGAGTTATCCGTTTACGGGAAGGGTACCCTAATAACGAAATTTAACACCGTAAATTGTTTTTAGAATATTCTCAAAAACGTAGAAACAATTAAATAATATCTACAAGGATACTGTAAATATCTACAAGAATATTTATTTAAACATTAAGAAAGATAAAAAGGAATATATAAAGAAGTTGGATATAAATACATAATTCTGGATGTAGCTACAGATAAATAAATATAATTTTCCTATTAGCATAGATACTCAAGTTAGACATATGATACCAAATAGGAGCGTACTGTCCTCAGTCCGTTTCAATTATTAGGTTCACATCCCCTTACACCTACTTATCATTTGATAGGGAACATGGTTAATACCTTCTTGGAAAATAAACCTCCCATGATTCACAGAAAAAAAAGTAATGCATACCTGTAAGTCATGAGGACCTATGGAGATGATTATTCACAATTGATCAGCTATCAAGTGTCTGAATAAATGTTTCATTTATATAAACACCTCAAAGATTATACTTCTGTTCTCTTTTTTTTACCCCAGTTGTGTTAAATACAGTCTTCAAATTGATAAGAAAATTAAAGAAATTTTCAATGGGGAAGAAGCATTGAGAGAAGTCATTTCAACTTGAGGGGTCTCATAACCTGTGTGGTCCAGATGAAAAGATCAAAAGATGCCGATGTCAGAATTATTTCAGGAGTGCAGTACCATTTTCTCTCCTTTCTTTACAAAGATAAGGCAAGGTGACAGGAGAAAGATTGATTTTTCGGTGGTGAAATAGCTTAACAATATTTTTAGTTATGGATAAGGCAAAAAGTTTTATTTACATGCTTTAAAAATGGTGAAAAGTTGAATTTTTTTAGCTTGCAATTTATTTAGAAAAAATAGTGTCCGGTTTGTAGAGATTAAAAACGTTTCAGGACCAAAATGACTGTCCGCGTCCAGTCACGGGAGTGTCCGCTTTGCGGAGAATGTACGTAATGGTTTATTCATAGAAGATTCCCGGGGAATTAAAAATATGTCCGTATTGAGAGGCATCCGTTTTGCAGGAGTGTCCATAACAGGAGGTTTCGCTGTATATCTAATTAGAATTTCAAATAAATCAAATGAATAATAAAGTTACATTGTCCTCCATCATTATCTGTCTCCATGGCTTAAAATCTCACATAGATCATTCTAAATTTCTTTTATACAATTTTTAGATATAGTGTAAAATGGGTAGAAAATGCAAATATAAACGCAAATGCTAATATTAATATAAATATGAGTAAAAAATTTACTTAGAACTTCTTGTAAAATATTAATTCAACGATCTTATATTGTTTTACACAAATGCCATGATACTTGGAGGGGTATTAAATCCTGTTTTTACAAGGAACTGTCTGAGTAACAAATAAAATGTGTGAAAGGTACCTGAAATAAGTTGGATAAAAGATTGTTTTTGTCAGGTATAGACTATGTGGAGACCCAGAAACTCAATAAATATCTAATTAGTAAGTAAACTGTATCAAAAAAATAATTATAACAACCATACAACTTTTATTATTCCTAGTTTTAAAACTCAACTCTTTAAGAATGAATTTTACAAAATATTTTTAATTTGCAAAGTGCAATAAATAATTTTTGCAAAATTGTTTTAAAATTTTTACTCACAAGAAAAGCTTGACCAAAGAAACCCCTTCCCAGCAATTTTCCTAAAACAAGATCAGAAGGTCGAAATATCTGTTGATTCTTTGTTTGTACTCTAAATGAACGAGTTCTTGCAAAATCATATTGCTGTCCCCTTGACGATTTAAAATCTCTGTAAGATGGAAAATAAAAATCATCATTAAAATATCATTGCAAAATGATGAATGTCTTATTATTAATGCATAAATAATGATGGTATTTTTAATTAAATTCTAAAATAGGAGGAAAAAAAGATTTAAGAAAAATATTTCCATCATTGAAGTTAAAAAATGTCACTACAAAATCATTTTGAAAAGAAAATTTTATACATCTTTTTTGTTAAATAAAATTATATTATATTAATATTAAATTGAATTAAACTGAGATGTACAGAATAAATATTTCAGAAAAGTAACCATATCTATAATATCTCCATCTTCTCTGTACTGAAAAGGTTTTCACACATATTTGTACAAAAAATTTCATTTGTATTAATATCACAATATTGCCTAAAACACAATAGAAAAATTATATTTTTTGGACAATAATTTTTGAAAGGTTTCCATAATATATATGTATATATACAGTGAAACCTCGATTAAGCGGACACTCTCGGGACCGAAAAAAACGGTCTGTTTACGGGAAGGGTACACTTATGAAGTTTAACACCGTAAATTATTTTTAGAATATTTTCAATGATATAGAAATAATTAAATAATATACAATGACTATCCACAGGGATATTTATTTAAACTTTAAAAAATATTTTTATCTATACAAAAAGAATAAATGAAAAAAGTTTGATATAAATACACAATTCTAGATTATAGCTACAGATAAATGAATATAATTTTCATATTAACACAGATATTCAAGTTAGTCATATGATACCGAATAGGAGCTTTTAGTATTCAGTAAGTTTAAATTACTCTATTATTTTAATTACTACCCTAACACCTACCCATCACTTGATAGGAAACATGGGTAATACCTCCTTGAAAGTAAACTTCCCATGATTTACAGAAAAAAAAAAGAAATGAATACATGTACAGCAGGAGGAGCTGTTGAGTTAATATATTCACAATTAATCATCTATCAAGTGTCTGAATAAATGTTTCATTTATATGAACACCTCAAAGATTATATTTCCGTTCTCTTTTTTTTTTTTACCCCAGCTTTGTTAAATAGTCTTCGAATTGATAAGAAAATAAAAGAAATTCGCAGTGCATTGAGAGTAAGCATTGAAAGCATTTAAGATGTCATTTCAGCTTGTTGGGTTTCATAACCTGTGTTGTCCAGATAAAAAGATGATGTCTAAATGATCATTTGCTCTTCTTTTTTTGCAAACATAAGGCAAGGTTACAGGAGAAAGATTGATTCTTTAGTAATAAAATAGCTTGACAATATTTTTAGTTATGGATAAGGCAAGAAAAATTTACATGCTTTAAAAATAGCAAAAAGTTGCGTATTTTTTTCTTGAAGCAGAAAAAATCTTTTTTCAAATTTAGAAAAAATAGTGTCCGGTTTGACGGGATAGAAAATAATGTTTCATCGTAAACATGACTGTCCGCGTCCGGTTACAGGAGTGTCCATAACAGGAGGTTTCACTGTATATATATGTATGTATGTATGTATGTATGTATATATATATATATATATATATATATATATATA